>NC_087191.1:9566966-9611966 GCF_035594125.1 Scylla paramamosain
GGGTTACGGAAAAGATTGTGATAGGTTAGTGAGTGGAAGACTATAGCAGTGAAAGGGTTAAAGAAAGGGGATAGAATAGTTTAGTGAGTGGAAGTCTATAGCAGTGAAAGGGTTAAGGGAAAGGGTGTAATAGATTAGGGAGCGGAAGATTATAGGTGTGAAAGGCTTAAGAAAAGGAGTAGGACAGATGATTAACGAGTGGTAGATGAATGAAACAGACTCAGTAATCAGGTTGTTAGTGCCGAGTCAATGAGGAGATTTAAAAGATTACGTAATTTTAATGGACGGGATGAATAGTGGATACAGATATATTATATTCAGGGACTACCACGTGTAGGCCTGATGGCTTCATGCACCTTTCATTACGTCCTTGTGTTCTTATGTTATGTTCTAAGGATACGTCGCCAGGGAGGAAGACAACATAAAGTAACATAAAAGAAGAACAAATAGCAACTGAGGTACTTACTGTAAAAAATAAAAACAAATAAATAAAAGTGTAAGATATTTATATAACTACCCTTTGTTCGACTCTTGACCAGCAGGGGCACAGGAAACGCAGGTAACAGTGCAGGTGTTTATTCACAGAAGGTGTGAACAGAAGGCTGGAGGTAGGTGATCTCCCGGCGCCAGGCCGCGCACTTCAACTTAACACTTATGACTGAAGCCTAGCTCGTTCACTCATACACGTATTCATGCCTCACACAAGTCTCGCTCATTCACTCGTTCACACAACTAGCTAACAACCACACACCTCCCCCGAGACATAAGGAAGATTCCTTATCTTTGTTATGGCTACCGTAACACATGAAACAAAGTTACAATGATTGAAGTACAGAAAACACGGTACATATACACAAAACAAACACAGCGTACAATGAACACGTACGACTAATCGTAGGTGCTACGGTGCCACCGCACCTGCAGTCGTCTCGGCTCCCTACGCTGTCGGCTGCTTCGACGCTCTGGTTGCTCTCGGCCACGGTGTACCCCGTTACCCTGATGCTCCGGGCTGCCGGGATGGTGGTGTTCCTCGTGACCCTGATGCTGAAGCGCTGCACCGCCATGAGCGGTGTGCTGCTCGACAGGAAGGGGAGCAAGAGGTCTGTGTGGGCGTAGGTGTCTTCTATTACGCCACATCACGCGACCGCTGCCCATCTTGATGAGGTAGTCTCTCCTTCGCCCAACAGCCACGATGACACCCAGGCGATCCCAGAGGCCTGTCGTGTGATCTTGAACGTCGACGTGGCCACCGAGGTGCAGGAGAGGAAGAGTACGGGCGGACGCGTCGTGGCGAAGTTTCGCTTTCTTCCTCAGTCGCTCTGCCTTGGCGTCGCACTCATCAGCAGCGCGCTGCCACTGCTGAGCGTATGAGCGATGATGAGCCGGGACACAGGACCTCATAGGATGACCGAAGAGGACTTGTGCTGGTGATCGCCCTTCCGCCCTCGGAGGTGTTGCGCAGTTCCAGCAACCCGCGAGCGAACGCATCCTCGTCCAGGTGTCCCTGCTGTGTGGTCGTGAGGATCAGCTTCTTCACGGACTTGACCGCTGCCTCGGCGTGACCATTGGAGCGTGGATAATGAGGTGAAGATACACGATGCTCCACCCCCCATCGAGCCAGGAAGCGCCGTACCGATGAAGAAGTGAACTGCGGTCCACCGTCAGTCCTCAGGAGAACAGGCACGCCCGTGTCGGCGAACACACCCCGAAGGACACGAACGAGCTGATCAGCCGATGCTGGACGTGAGCATGCAGACACGTGAGGCCACCCAGACAAGCGATCTACATACACGAGGTATGTACGGCCTGCTGCGTGGAAGTAGTCTGCAGAAACTGACTCAAACACCCTGCTGGGTGTGTCCGTGTCCTGCCAGAGAGGTTCGTTGGCTTGGCTTGGTAGGAGTGGACGGCATAGTGAGCATCCAGAAACGACGTTCTCAACGTCTCTGTCCATACCAGGCCAGTACACCGTTTGTCGGGCCCGTCGCTTGGTGCGCTCCATCCCCTGATGACTGTCATGGAGTCGCTCTAGTGTTTCTCGGCGGAGGCTGTGAGGAATAAGAAGCCTCGGCCCGTAAACCACCAGGTCGTCGTCTACGGCCAGCAGACTGCGCACCGGCCAGTACGTACGCAAGCGGTGATCGAGGTCGTGGCAATGATCAGGGAAGCCCTCGATGATGACGTTCTTGAGCAAGCAGTACTCCCGTCTCTTGCTGCTGCGGCACGTACCATTTCCACAGTCTGATCCTGGAGTGGTGCTAGCGGACGCCGTCCTCATTGGTGGCAGATAACGCTGAGATGACCGCTGAGTGGAGAGGGTCGAGGTCACCAGAAGTAGCAGCATCCTCTTCCTCCACTGGGTCCTGTACTGGAGCACGTGAGAGGGCGTCGGGCACACAGTGTGTCGATCCCTTTTGCCAGCTTGCTGTGAAAGAATACTGAGCAAGCTTCTCCCTCATGCGCTGCAGCCGCAGGTTCTCTATTTCTCCCAACAACTTGCTATTGAGGAGAGGTATCAGCGGGGCGGTGGTCGAGCACTAGATCGAAGTGAGGGAGTCCTTTCAGGTAGGTGCCACATTTCCTGACTGCCCAGACGATTGCAGCCATTTCCAACTCTATTACTGCATAGCGGCTCTCTGTGTCTGTAACAAATCTTGACCCGCATTGCACCATCTTCCACTGGTCACTGTGCTTCTGCAGGAGAACGAATCCAAATCCGTGCATCCTTGAGGCGTCAGTCTGTAGCATCGTTGGTAATGATGGGTCGAAGTATGCCAAGACAGGTGGGCTGACGAGACACTGTTTCACCTTCTCAAACGCCTCTTCATGGTTAGGAGACCAGCACCAACTGTTCTTCGGGCGTAAGAGATCTCTGAGGGGTTGTGCAGCTGCAGCCACAGCAGGAGAAAAGCTTCCAAGCTGGTTTGTAAGACCCATGAATGATCGTAAGTCGGTGATGTGCTGTGGTCGTGAAGTCAGAGATTGCCTTAACTTTCTTTGAGTCTGTCGTGTAGCCTTGTCCAGAAACAGAGTAACCACAGTAATCTACCACTCTTTCCGCGAATGTAAACTTCTGTGGGTTGAGAGTGATGCCGTGCTGGTCACACCGCCGCACAATCTGAATGACATGGGCTAAGTGCGCACTGTAGGTGGAGTCATAGGCCAGGATGTCGTCCACGATCTTGATGGTGTTAGGTATGTCGCCGAGAGCTTGGTCTCCTCGACGGTTATACTCGTCTCCAGACGAGACGAGACCCATAACCGCTCGCCGAAACTTGTACCGACCCCAAGGTGTTATGAAGCAGGTTAAATCCTGGTCTTCTTCTCTAATGGGGACTTGAAAATACCCCATCTTGGCATCAAGAGTGGTGAACCAAACTGCTCCGGTCCCGATCGAGGCGATGGCGTCATGAGGTGAGCGCACTGGATACACGGGCCTCTTCACGTAACGGTTGAGTCGTGTCAGGTCAACACACAGCCTTACACCAGATGTCTTTTTGGGACAGGCACAATGGGGTGGCACCATGCCGTAGGGTAGTCCACACTCTCGATGATTCCCTTGTTAAGCAGCTCTTCCAACTGGCTCTTAATTTCTTCACGCCAATTGTAAGGGATTGTACGAGATGCTGTTACGGCGAAGGGTCGAGCGTCGTCTGTCAACTCGATGGCCATGGATCCACCAGCCATTGCACGTAAACCTTC
Source organism: Scylla paramamosain (assembly GCF_035594125.1). NCBI lineage: Eukaryota > Metazoa > Arthropoda > Malacostraca > Decapoda > Portunidae > Scylla > Scylla paramamosain. Next base: position 9,570,669 of record NC_087191.1, read on the forward strand.
CTTTGCTTCGAAGACGCTGGGAAAGGCCTTGATCACAGCAGCAGCGTGCCCCGCACGCTGCTGTGGCGTTGGGTCGTAGGAATGAGGCCAGCTGATCACTTCTGTGGGCGTAGATAGAGGTGGCTGCGAGGCGGTCGGGTACTTGATGGAGCTGTTGCCGGTGTGCTGTTCTTCCCTGCGTAGCGGTCGGATTTGAGCCGGAAAATCTTCCGGGAGGATTCCGAGAGCGATGGAATCGTACCAGCTAAGCAGCGCCCCCTTCACCTCCTTCACCACGCTCACAACAGTCTCAGCTTCCCTGTCGCCCAGTTGCAAGTGCGACGAGAAAGTTCCTACACAGGTGAGGGGGTGATTACCGGCAGCATAAAGTCCATCACCATCAGCGGGCGCCAAGCTGGAGGGCGGGATTCCAAGGAGTGTTGCCGTGTCGAGGCCAATAACGGTCGTTTCGGCCCCAGAGTCAGGAGTCCACGTAATCTTGTCTCTTCCAGCGGGATGTGTGGCGGTAATGAGCACCTGGGGCGCAGGTCGTGCCGTCACCGTCTTTGTGTATACGCCTGATAAGAGCTGGTATACACTGGCACTGGCTCCCCGCCTCGGGCCTGCACCGCGATGAGGAGAGACAGTTGAGGAACTCCTCGAAGCTCCTCGTCGTTTCCTCACTGTCTGCTGACATACACTCGCAAAATGCCCTCTTTTCCCGCAGTTACGACACACTTTATCTATTGCCTGGCATCCCCTTTTGTCACTGCGACAATTTTTGCCACAACGATAACAGCCCGTGGGGCTTGAGCCCCGAAACTGCCCTTCCTGTAGTTCGAGACAGCGTTCACACCATGGCTCGAAGAGTGAAACCGCCCCTTAGTACTGCACTACACTGGTTAGCGCTCTCTGATGCTCTGCAAATATCTATGGCGTTTTCAAGGGTGAGTTTCTTGTTTTCCAGCATGCGTTTCAGAGCCACTTCGTCTCGTGTCCCAACGACAATTCTGTCACGCAGCTGATGGTTTATGCACTGGTCGCAAAAGTCACAGAAATTGGCGATTTCCTTTACAGCACATAAAAAGTCGTCAAAACCTTCTTGCGTTTCTTGCACGCGGGAGTAGAAGTCTCTTCTATCCATGATGATGTTGCGCTGGCTTCGCAGGTACTCACACATTGCATCGAGGATGGTTCTTAACTCCGCGTCTCTCGGTAAGCTTATCCCGTAGGCGAAGTGTACGGGTCCACTCGCCGCCTAGGACAGCAGCGAGTGCCGCCCTCTGCTCAGCCAGGGAGAGACAGTCTATCCTGGCGAGGGTTACGTATCCTTCAAACTTATGGCGCCACGTGTCGAACTCACGTAAAGATGCTGACGCCGTTAAGTGAGGAATGATGGTGGCGGACGTCGGGAACCTCGCGCCCTGGGTAGACGTGCTGCGGGCTGTGGTTTCGCCTTCATTGCTCGCCGTGGTGCGACTGGGAGCTTGTGTCCCCACTCTCTCCAGCAGCTGGGTTAAACGCTCCTCGCGAGCCTGACTCTGCTCCGACTGTCGCGCTAGCAGGGCAGCCAGCGCCTCCAACTGCTTCTCCATTCTGCGCCGTACCCACTGCAGCCTTGTCCTGATCCTACTCACTGCGCCATGTTCGACTCTTGACCAGCAGGGGCACAGGAAACGCAGGTAACAGTGCAGGTGTTTATTCACAGAAGGTGTGAACAGAAGGCTGGAGGTAGGTGATCTCCCGGCGCCAGGCCGCGCACTTCAACTTAACACTTATGACTGAAGCCTAGCTCGTTCACTCATACACGTATTCATGCCTCACACAAGTCTCGCTCATTCACTCGTTCACACAACTAGCTAACAACCACACACCCTTCACTAACTACTGGTAGGAATGGCAGGATAACAGAGAAGAAGGCTCCTCCCCACCCACCAATCCCTTAACATGGAAGAGAAAAGGGACAGAGGGACAAAGAAAATGGTTGTAATCTATGTCATCTTTATGAAGCGACTTGTAGATGTTTCGTTGTTGTGTGTGGTGTGCATAGTGTGGTGGAGGCGCACTGTGGGGGGAGCAGTGTGGTGGAGGCGCACTGTGGGGGGGGGGAGCAGTGTGGTGGAGGCGCAGTGTGGATGTCCAGTGGTGCTGTGGCGTTGTGTGGCGTTTTCTATGGAGGTAGCAATCAATCAGACAGAAAGGGAAGAGGGGAAGGGGAAGAGAAAGATGGGAAAATGGTAAAAGGAAAGGATGGAGAGAGGAAAGGAAAGGGGAAGAGACAGAAGGGAAATACTGAAGGGAACGGATGGAGAGGAAAGGAAAGGGAACAGAACAGAAAATAGAAAAAAAGTGAGGAGAAAGGAAAGGATGAACAAGGAAAAGCAGTAAAGCAAAAAGGGAAAATAGAAAGAGAAAAGAAAAGAAAAAGGAAAAGGAGAGGAAAATGAGGAAAATAAAAGAAAAGAGCAGAATTACTCGTAAAAGGTAAAGAAGAAAAATAAGATCTACCTTAACATTAATTCACTAAATTCCTCACACTTCTATCAATACCTTACTATTACTTCCTTGTTTCTATATTTACCATCACCTCACACATTCCCACAGTTACCCACGAAAACCAACGAAAAGAAAACGGGAAAAGCCACTGTACCACAATAATATTTCTCCACCTGGCCATAATTTTTTTTCTTTTCTTTTTCCAATCATAATAATAACATCGGCCTTCTCTCCCCCTCTCTCTCACACCTCGTTTTCTTTTATCCTGATTCCGTTTTCTTCTTACCACCACCAGCGCCTTCCTTCATCATTCACAAGCTCCACGGCAATACGTCACAGGGAGGAATGAATGAATGAATGAATGGGGAATGGAGGAATGAATAAAGTGAATAGGAAAGGGATGGTTATTAATTTGGGAAGAATTTTATGGTGAATATTCTACTTTTTTTTTTATTCAGTTGTTTCAGTTCAACTTTTTGTTAGACTTTCATTGTTTTATCTGTGTGTGTGTGTGTGTGTGTGTGTGTGTGTGTGTGTGTGTGTGTGTGTGTGTGTGTGTGTGTGTGTGTGTGTGTGTGTGTGTGTGTGTGTGTGTGTGTGTGTGATTTTTTTTTTTTCAAGTAACTATTCCAGTTTTTATTGTTTTATTTCGTGTGTGTGTGTGTGTGGTTTTGCTAACTATATATTCTCTCTCTCTCTCTCGCTCTCTCTCTCTCGCTCTCTCTCTCTCTCTCTCTCTCTCTCTCTCTCTCTCTCTCTCTCTCTCTCTCTGACTCAGTGTGTCCTACTTCCTCTCTATTTTTGTGATGTTTCTTTCCTTCCTTCCTTCCTCTTCCTCTTCCTCCTCTTCCTCCTGCTCCTCTTCCTCTTCCATCACATCCTATCTCCTCCTTTTACTGCCCTCCCCTCTATTTCTGTTTTGCATCCCTATTAACTTTTCTTTGTTTTTTATGTGCTCTCTCTCTCTCTCTCTCTCTCTCTCTCTCTCTCTCTCTCTCTCTCTCTCTCTCTCTCTCTCTCTCTCTCTCTCTCTCTCTCCACTCTTTTTTTTATCCTTTTCCTTCCTTCCTTCCTCTGTATCTCGTCCCTCATTTATTCTCCCCTTCTCTTTCTCTCCATTCTTTTCCTTTCCTGACATTTTCAATCAGTCATCAAGTATTTTTCCCTTCTTCCCTTTTTCACTTTTTTTTATCTTTTGTTTCTCTTTCCCTCATTCGCCTATTCATGATTAGATTCTTGCATTTTCTTGTTCCTTTCTTGTCTTTCCTTCCTTCCTTCCTTCCTTCCTACTTTCCTCTGTGCTTTCTGTCTTCCTGTTTTTTTTCATATTGTTTTTGTTTTTATTCTTGTTTTTTTCGTTCTCTCAATTCTGCCTTTTTTCCTTCCTTTTCTTCTTTTCTCATTTTTTTTCATTTCAATTTTCACTATCTTCTCCCTCCTCCTTCTCCTCCTATTCCTTCCTTCTGTCTCTCCCTCCTTCTTTCCTTCCCTCTTTCCCTTTCTTACATAACATATACTTTCTTCTTTCTTCATTCCCTTCATTCTTGTATGTTTTCTCTCTTTTCTCCCTATTACTTCTATATTTTTTTCCTTTTACTTTTCCCTTTGGTTGCTCCCTCCCTTGCTACTAAGATATCAAAATAAACCATGACGAGATAAACCTTTAGATGAATATACCATCCTGTTAGTTTGCCCTGATAAATAGATAGCCTTAAGAAATTGATACATTGCGCAATAACACATGGATGGGCCAATATTAAGGAAATTTATGATGGTGATGCAAAATATCAATACTGCAGTTATGGCATACCTTTATTGTGTGTCACTGATCTTTTACCGTGAAGAAATGACTATTTATTTTATTGGAATGTATTGTTTTTTGTTTTTTTTCTATGTTACATAATAGAAATAGCCAAATGTTGAGATAGGATTTATTTGGTCAAGGAAGAAGATATTGTATGTTAAATGTTCGTAAATAAGTTCGTAATGTTTACAGAAAGATGAGATGCTTCGTATTCTGCAATCAAAGTCTGACCAAGAATAAAGTCAATTTAATTCAGATTCCTTCCCGCCAGACACACACCACCACTAATCTCGTCCATCCTTCCCTCTCTCTCTCCCTCTTCCCTTTCTCCTCCCGCCCTCCCACCCTCCTGCCCCTTTCCCTCTTACTCTCTCTCCTCCCTTCATCTTCACGGCCTCCCTCCTTGTCTTGTGTTTCTTCCTTCTCTCCATCCTTCCCTCTTAATCTCTCTCCTCCCTCCCTCCTCCCGTCCTCCCTACCTCCCTCCCCATCATTCCTCATTCCTCTTCTCTACCCTTCCCTCTTTCTCTCCCTCCTTCTTGCCTTCCTTCCCTCCTTCCCATCCCATCATAACTTCTTCCTTCCCTCTCTCTTCCTCCCTCTCGCCCTCCTTCCCGTCCCATCATTCCTTCTTCCTTTTTTCCTTCCTTTCCTCCTCCTCCCCGTACTCCTGCTCTCCCTCCTTCCTTCAAGTCATTCCTACTTCTTCCCTTCCCTCATACTTTCCCTCCTTCCCGCTCTATCATTCCTTCTTGCTTCCCTTCCCTCCTCTCTCTCTCTCCCTCCCGCCCTTCCTCCCGCGCCACATAACACCACTAATCCATCATAGCACAGTATTCACGCCGAGGGTGAGACAGACACCGCAATATTAAAGTGAACAGGTGACAAATAGCGTTTCCCATTGTTTCCTCCTCTCTCTGTCTCTTTCCCTCAATCCCTCTCTCCACCTCTACCTCCCCTCCCCTCTACTCTCTTTCTCCCTTTCTCTCTCTCTCTCTCTCTCTCTCTCTCTCTCTCTCTCTCTCTCTCTCTCTCTCTCACTATTCATCTCTTCTTTCTTTCTTAACCAGTATCTATTTTTCTCTCACTTTATTTTCTTGGTATGTCTATTCTATCTTTCCCGTCTTTTTTCCTTTCCTCCTCCTTCTCCTCCTCTTTAATTCCTCTTTCTCTCTTTCTCTTCTAACCAGCTTGTTTCTCTTTCATATTCTTTGTTTCTCGTACTTGTTCATCTTTTCTTCTTCTCTTTGTTTTCTCCTACTTCTCTCTCTCAATTCATTTCTCCACCTCTCCCTCTCCTCTCCTCAATTATCTCTCCATCTATCCATTTATCCTTCTTCTTCTATTATATTTTGTTCTCTTCCTTTATCTATACATTTCTTTCTCTTTTTTCCTCTCTCTTTTCTGTCTCCTCCTCCTCCTCCTCCTCCTCCTCCTCCTCCTCCTCCTCCTCCTCCTCCTCCTCCTCCTCCTCCTCCTCCTCCTCCTCCTCCTCTTCTCCTCCAGTCCATCTCTCCACTTTCCCTCCCCTTCTACTTTTTCTCCATTTATCCCCTCCTTCCTTCTCCATCCTCCTTCTTTGACCAGTATCTCTTTCTCTTCCCTCTTTCTTTATTTTTGTGGTATCTTTCTCTGTTTCCCTTTCCTGCTTTTCTTTTCTTCTATTTTCCTTTGAGTTTTCTTATTTTCTCATTTTCACTCAGTTTTCTTTTGTTTTCATATTCCCTTCCATGTCTTCTTTTATTTCATTTTCCATCTATTATTTTCATTGTTTTTCTTCGTGGAAATTACTTATTTTCTACTTTTCCTTTATTCTCACGTTCATTTCTTATTTTTCTTCCTGTTTTTGTTCGTGGAAATTCCTCGTTTTTTTCCGTTTTCTGTCATATTTCTTCCTAACAACCTTTCCTTCGTTTCTCATTCCTTTCTTTCATTCTCTTTTCATGCCCCTTCTCTCTCTCTCTCTCTCTCTCTCTCTCTCTCTCTCTCTCTCTCTCTCTCTCTCTCTCTCTCTCTCTCTCTCTCCTTTCTTCCTCCACACCGAGAGCAAGAAAATGGAACACGCTGCATGTTATTAAGGAAAAAACAGAAAACGTGAGACAACACTGGGGAAAAAAAGGGGAAACTACAACATTCTGACAGTCCTGCAGTGTGTAAGTTTAATCTTCCATGGGAGCTTCAACGACTGCCTCCTCCTCCTCCTCCTCCTCCTCCTCCTCCTCCTCCTCCTCCTCCTCCTCCTCCTCCTCCTCTTCCCTATTCCTCTGAGACAGGGAACGTAAAGAGGGAAAGGAGGAAATGAGAGGAAGGATGAAAGAGATGATGATTCAGTAATCTCTTCTTCTTCTTCCTCATTCTCATCTTCCTCCTGAGAGAGAGAGAGAGAGAGAGAGAGAGAGAGAGAGAGAGAGAGAGAGAGAGAGAGAGAGAGAGAGAGAGAGAGAGAGAGAGAGAGAGAGAGAGAGAGAGAGAGAGAGAGAGAGAGAGAGAGAGAGAGAGAGAGAGAGAGAGAGAGAGAGAGAGAGAGATAGTAGTATATTCTTGTTCCTCACTCTTCTCATCTTTCTACAACTCCTTGTGTAAGAGAGAGAGAGAGAGAGAGAGAGAGAGAGAGAGAGAGAGAGAGAGAGAGAGAGAGAGAGAGAGAGAGAGAGAGAGAGAGAGAGAGAGAGAGAGAGAGAGAGAGAGAGCACCTCCGTCTTTAATGACTCCAGTCCGGCATCACCGTTATTGCAACTCCAGAAGCAAGCGAAGCAGGAATTAAAACCAGCACACATTTTATATTTCTCAAATTCCACGATGCAGAAAATTAAACTTACACGTTCCAGTCTGAGCTCTCCGATTCCCGATTCCCGATATATATTCCCGATTTATGTTCTCGATTTATGATTCCCGATTTATGATTCCTGATTTGTGATTCCCGATTTGTGATTCCTGATTTATGATTCCTGATTTATGATTCCTGATTTGTGATTCCTGATTTATGATTCCTGATTTACGATTCCCGATTTAAGACTTCCCATTTTATGATTCCCGATTTATGATTCCCGATTTGCGATTCCGATTTGTCCTTGTAGATTGACGATTCCTGATTTGTGATTGATTTTGCGGCTATTTCATGCACAGTAATAAAAAAGAGGTTAAAAATATCGTATCATGCTTTAATATACGGTAATGTCTCTCATCGTAATGTGCTGGAATGGCAAGGAACATAGAAGACTAGATAGATTTATTGATTTATTGATGGTGAACTTAGGCATTTTTCATACAGGGACAGCCACGTGTAGGACTGATGGCTTCTTGCACCTTCCCTTATGCTCGTGTTTTTATGGACGCCCCATTGTGGAATACCTTTCTTTATAGGTGAGTGACAAATATAGATTTTCTTCTCTTTTTGGTGCCTTTAGTCTGCCTCCTTCATGCTTTAAATGTAAGTGATCGAGAGGATTAAGAGGATGTGTGTGCTGCCCTGAGTAAATAAAATGACAAAAATAAGGTAAAATGTAAGATGAAGTTAGAAGGATGTCAGGAATTTAAGTTATAATGAAGAAAGAAGGAAAGGAAGGAAGGAAGAAGTAAGGAAAATATCTGAAAAACTTAATGTAGGAGAAAAAAACAAAATACCTAAACAAACTCAACACGAAACAGTCACAGGCAAAATTGTAGCGGGGAAAATAAGGAGAACAATTGACATTTGATGTAGGAAGAGGAATAACATATGCAAAGAGAATTTTTCCAGAGAGGGAGGTGAAGGTCGAGGCTCATAACATAGATTAAAGTTGCACAATGTTGTTCACTGAGTAATATTATTCATGTCGGTCTTGCTCTTCCTTCAATTTATTATTCTTTCACCTGATATTTATTCTGTGATTTTTTTTACACGTTTTTTTCACTTATTTTATCTATTTTGTTTTTACTGTTTTTTTTTCTTTTTTTTTGCATCTTTCTACATTTTTATTTTATTTTTATTCTATTTCTATCTTGTCTGTCTTTTCTGTCTTCCCTTCTGGCTATTTCCTTTTATTTATCCACACACCTTTCTCTTCTATTTCTTTTTTTCACTACACTTGTTTTCTTCCTGTTTTATCTGTCTCTTCCGTTTCTCTTTCTTCAACCTGTCACCTCATCTAAAATATTATTATTCATTAATTTATATTTATAAGTTCGCTATCTCTATATTTATTCTTGTTTATTATTTATCTCTGTCTCTGCAGCATCTTTGTGTCTGTATGTCTGTTTGTCAGTCTCTTTATCTTTCTGCTTCTCTGTATGCCTGATTAAAATTAGTGGTGGCGGTGGTGGTAGTAGTAGTAGTAGTAGTAGTAGTAGTAGTAGTAGTAGTAGTAGTAGTAGTAGTAGTAGTAGTAGTAGTAGTAGTAGTAGTAGTCTTAAGAGGTAGTACAGGAAAATCTATGCTCTCTCTCTCTCTCTCTCTCTCTCTCTCTCTCTCTCTCTCTCTCTCTCTCTCTCTCTCTCTCTCTCTCTCTCTCTCTCTGCTAGGTAGAAAGGATTAAGAATTTAACTTTAAACTAATTTTTTTGTCTATTTTTAATCAGAACACCACTAGCAACCGTCTGTTCACTAAATAATTGAGTGATGAAAAACAAAAAACTACTGACTCATTTTATAATTTCCTGAGGGGAACAAAACAAGGTTCCCTTAAAGTTAATGAAGTAAACGGAAAGGATGTGATGAAACTGTTCCTTCAAGATAATGACGTCAGACTTAATTAGTGACCTTTGAAGAATTGTTTTCCTCCTCTTTTCCTTTTATTTTTTAGTCATTTTCTCTTCCGTTTGCTTTTTTTTATTTGCAGCTCAATTTCTCTTCCTTTTGTCTGTTTATTGTTGTTTTATCGTCTACTTTTCCTCACTGTCTTTTTCTCTCGTTTTCTCTTCTCCACCCCTTCTTTTTTTTTTTGTGTGTGTGTGTGCTCACTTGCTTTTTCTCTCTTTATTTTGGTTTTATCGGCTCCTTCTCCTTCCCCTTTTCTATCTTTCTCACATCTTATTTTCATTTTTTGTTTTTTTTCCTTTTCTCTATTTTTCTCTTAATTTTCTCTTACATTTTCCTCTTTATTGTTTTTCTATCGGCTCAATTTCCTTTCCTTTCTTTTTCTTTACTTATTTTCTCTTCCTCTCGTCTCTTTGCTCCTGGTGTATCGGTTCCTTTTCCTCCCACACCCTTTTCTCTTCTTCCTCTTATGTTCGAACTCCTCTTTCTGCTTCTTGTTTTCTTTCTTTCCACCTTTTTTTTATTAATTTGTTTCCTTTAAAAAATATCTCTATTATTCCTCTTATATTCTATTTTCTCCTTTTTTTATTTTTATTTTTTGGTTTTTATTTTTTTTGGGGGGTCACTCGTGTTTTCTCTCTCTCTCTCTCTCTCTCTCTCTCTCTCTCTCTCTCTCTCTCTCTCTCTCTGTCTCTGTGTGTGTGTGTGTGTGTGTGTGTGTGTGTGTGTGTGTGTGTGTGTGTGTGTGTGTGTGTGTGTGTGTGTGTGTGTGTGTGTATTAGTTGCTTGTTTATCTGTCTTTTTAATTTATTGATTCATTTCCATTCATTTACTATTCACTTATTACTGCATGACAAGTACTCTGTTCGTATCACCTCGTAAAGAAGTAAGAGTATTGGCATTAATTAGAATTAGTAATTTTAATTAGTACATCTACTTTCATAAACTGTAAATTCCTATTCCTGCACATGTGTTCATTATTCTCATAAAAAAGGTGTCTATGTCGTTCTGCAAAGTATTAAATGTTGTTGTTGTTGTTGTTGTTGTTGTTGTTGATGGTGGTGGTGGTGGCAGTGGTGGTGGTATTCTTGTTGTCGCAGTAGTAGTAGTAGTAGTAGTAGTAGTAGTAGTAGTAGTAGTAGTAGTAGTAGTAGTAGTAGTAGTAGTAGTAGTAGTAGTAGTAGTAGTAGTAGTAGTGGCCTTATTGTTACCTTTCTTTCCACACTCCCACATAAGCAACTCACATTTCAACACTTAACTCCGCAAAAACGCCAAAAAGAAAAAAAAAAATTGCTCATGACATTCAACACAACACTTCACCACTCACATTAAATCACCTTTCCTTTTCCACTCGTTCATTTTTTCCTCGTGTTCTAAAAATTCCTGCAATGCATTACGTAACTCTCGTGTCCTCTCATTTATCTCCCACGTCGAGTCCTTACCTCGTCTTTAGCACCTCTCTACATTTCATTTCCCGTTTTCTTTCACTTTCCCTCACCTTCATCCGCAGAACAAGTAATTCTACACTGGTTTTGCATTTCTCATCAAAGACTCACTTTCTCACTCTCTCACGCTCCTTAGAGAGAGAGAGAGAGAGAGAGAGAGAGAGAGAGAGAGAGAGAGAGAGAGAGAGAGAGAGAGAGAGAGAGAGGGAGGGCACGAACAAAGCATTTATCACAGTCACAGATAAAAAGAGGAATTATGGAAGGAAGAAATTGGGTGATAGGCGGTTTCTCTCTCTCTCTCTCTCTCTCTCTCTCTCTCTCTCTCTCTCTCTCTCTCTCTCTCTCTCTCTCTCTTGGTGATTTCTCTTCATACGTAAAAATACCTCAAGAAAATCTACAGAACTAACAACTGAGATAAGGTAGTAGTAGTAGTAGTCATATTGTATGTTTAGATAGAGATATATGCCAAATAATAACAATAATAATAATAATAATAATAATAATAATAATAATAATAATAATAATAATAATAATAATAATGTAAAAAGATTAAAACAACAACAACACCACCAAACACCACCACCACCACAACAGTACCAGCACCAACCAAACCCTTCCTAAACAAACACACACACACACACACACACACACACACACACACACACACACACACACACACACACACACACACACTCACACTCACACTCACACACACCCACACACACACACCCACAGAGAAGCAGAGCCGAGCCACAATTAATAAGCCTCTGACAGAATCACACCAACACCTCATTTGCATACCTGTGATCTGCTGGAGACCTTCAACTGTCGCCACCTACGCTCTGAGAAATGACTACAAATAAATTACAACAAAACGTGAGAAAAAGAGAGGAAGAGAGTGAGAAAATAGAAAGATTCACTCAGATGCTAATTATTTCCACACGAACTAACGTCAAGATACTGAAGAGACTCGGAAATTGGAGATAATTGCTTCACATTGTTCTGAATTTACACCAGCCTGCCACCCACGCTTCACTATCTGAGCTCAGCGTCCCTTGAAAAATTGTGCTGCCCAAAATAGAATAGTCACCGCTCGCCACGGCTCGCTGCGTTTTCCATTTTCTGTTCAGGGATTGTAGGAGGAAAAAATATTAGAGAAAATGAACTGTGTATTATGTTTTTTACTTCACTATTCACACACTCTCTCTCATTCTTTGTCAGTTGCTCTTTCTCTATCTTTATTCATGGTTCGTTTACTATTTATCACATGTTTATCATTCTCTATATTTCTTATTCGTATTAGTACTAAAACATCTTGTCTTCCTGTTGTTCTTCCTCCTCCTTTACTCATAATTCACCTGTCTTGTTTACTATATCTGTCTGTACATTAATTATCATATTTGTCTATTATTCTCTATCCATAATTCGGCATTTTATCTCTTATCACTTGGCTTAAAAAAAAATCAAGCTTTCATTTGTTCGTTCTCCGTCTTCATCATACTTGTCTATCCATCATTCATTATTCTGTCCCTTATTACTGCGCATTAATAACTAAAATTTCTTGTCCTCTGCAGCACATTCAATTTAACACTTCAGGATACGTAGATATTATTTCAGTATTTCATTCACCAATCTTTTTTTAACTCTATTCAAAAGCAAAGCCGAAAATAATGATGATTAAACTGCACTCCAATCGCTATCTCTCCCTCCTCCTCCTCCTCCTCCTCCTCCTCCTCCTCCTCCTCCTCCTCCTCCTCCTCCTCCTCCTCCTCCTCCTCCTCCTCTTCATCTTCCAGGTACTTAATTCAGCAATCTATTCACAGCTGCTCCTTCACTCATACATTTATACATGAATTTTGTATATACTTGGCAGTGTGTATGAGAGTTACCAGTGAGGAATACAAAAAGACAGACACAGTAATGAACAGCAACACAAACACACCTGCTTTCTCTCTCTCTCTCTCTCTCTCTCTCTCTCTCTCTCTCTCTCTCTCTCTCTCTCTCTCTCTCTCTCTCTCTCTCTCTCTCTCTCTCTCTCTCTCTCAGGAGGAGGAGCAAAAGCGAAGGGGAGAGGAGCTGGGAAGCAAGAGGAGGACGAGGAGGAAAAAGAGGAGAGGAGGAGGAGGAGGAAAAAACTAAAACAAGAACAAAATGAACAAGAACAAGAAGACGACAAGAGAGACGAGAGAGAGAGAGATCACCAACACACACACACACACACACACACACACACACACACACACACACACACACACACACACACACACACACACACAAATCCAGCCAAACATCCCCCAACCCAAACATCAAAAGTGTATAAAAAAAACGGAACTTGACATGAAGCGACTCAAAAAAAAAGAGAAAAATAAATAACCTCCCTCAATAAAAAAAAAAGTCACCCCAGAAAAGAAAAAATAAATAAATAAAAAACGAAAAAAAAACGAAAAAAAAAACCAGACTGTCAAAGAAACACGCAGCAATGTCACTCTTTTGAAAACTCACGCTGAAAACCACTCACTCTCTCACACCTACCTGTATAACACCTGCTTCTCTTTACGGCGGAGGTGAGAAACGTGACGAAACCCCCCAAAAAGAGGTGTTTTCATTAGCCAATCACCTTTAAGCACCCACCTCGCCTGCTGGTAAAGCATAAACCACCTGTCCATTTTACCTTTTTTGCTCCTGTGATTCCTACCTGATTCCTACCTGATCGTATTATTAACTACCATTAACCCAGATAGCCTTGGCATATTGGAGGTTAGCATGAAAGGATCCAGGTAAATGTCACTCAATTATCTAAGCTTCATGACACAGAGAATACATAAAGGCAGCCGCTGGTCGTACAGGAAGCACAACCACCCATCTGCTGTTGTCTTATGGGGGGAGATGTCGTAAAGAGCAGCCCCGGGTCCCCAACGGCCAGTGACATCCATAGAGAAAGGTTTATGACCCCTGTCCCTCATGCAAAGGTCTCGTAACTTGCTTCCCTCTCCTCCTACTCATTTGATGTCACCTGACGCCCACCTAACATCAATTAGGATCATCATACTCACCTAATAACAAACCTGAGTTCAATCTGATATGATGTAACGTTCTAATATTAATCTAACTTCACCTGACTTCACCTGACATCAGTTGGAATCATTATACTCACTTAATAACTAACTAATATTCACCTAACTCCATCTGACATCCTCCTGACATCACCTGACGTCATTTGGTATCCTCATATTCACCTGACAGCTATTTGACATTGATCTCACTTCAGTCTGATATCATTTAGCATTACCAGATTCATTTTACATCATCTAACATCAGCCTGACTTCAACCTGACGTCATTTAACATCCTCACATTCACCTGACATCAACTGGCACCTAACACAGCACCACTTAATACTTGATAGCCTCACTTGACATCACCTCATCTCAGCTGGTGTCAATCTTGCATCACATGACATCACATTGAATCGGCTAACATCATTAAATATCCACCTGACATCCGCACATGCTAAACGGAGCGAAAAAAATAGTAATGAGAAGTAAAAATGAAAGATAGGTCGTCAGCCACACACACACACACACATACACACACACACACACACACACACACACACACACACACACACACACACACACACACACACACACAGTTAATCCTTCATTAGGAAAACACACGAATGTCGCAGATATAGATACAAGTCAATCTTCTTCTTCTTCTTCTTCTTCCTCTCCCTCCTCCTCCTCCTCCTCCTCCTCCTCCTCCTCCTCCTCCTCCTCCTCCTCCTCCTCCTCCTCCTCCTCTTTTTTCACTGATTTCTTTTATTTCTTCCTCTCCTCCAATTCAAAAATTAGCCTTGTTTTCTTTTTCTTCCACTTCCTCCTCCTCCATGTCCTCCTTTCCACTTTCCTTCCTCTCTCACTCTCTCTACACTTCCACTTTTTCCCTTCCACTCCACCACCACCACCACCACCTCCTCCTCCTCCTACTCTTCCTCCTCCTCGACTTTGTCCAATACCAAAACTCTCTCACTCTCTCTCTCTCTCTCTCTCTCTCTCTCTCTCTCTCTCTCTCTCTCTCTCTCTGTCGGATATAAAAACAACAAGCACCAGGAGGAGGAGGAGGAGGAGGAGGAGGAGGAGGAGGAGGAGGAGGAGGAGGAAGAGGAGGACAGGTGAAACGCGAGAAGGAAGGTTAAAGATCCGAGTCGCGTGCAAGAGAGAGAAGAAGAGGAAGAGAAACAAGAGGAGGAGGAGGAGGAGGAGGAGGAGGAGGAGGAGGAGGAGGAGGAGGAGTGTAAAGCCTGGACACGTTATGAAGAAGGGTTTTAATTCCTGCCTCGCGTGCTCCAGGTGTGAGGACTGTGTGTGTTACTGGATTTGCTCACGTACTCACAAGGAAGGGAAGGAAAAAACAGCCACGTACAGGTAGGGATTATGTATACACGCACGCTCTCGCACTCACGCACTCACGCACTCACGCACACGCACATACATGAAAGTTCGCATTCACGTAAATTTCTGGTGTTTGTGTTTTTGTCCTTTTTTTTCTAAGAGGTGTGTTCGTTCGTGTGTTCTTGTTTATGGAGGGAGGAGAAGGGGTGGGTGTGTGTGTGATGTTCGGATGCTGCTGCGTGCGTGCTTACATGGCTGACACGCTCTCTCTCTCTCTCTCTCTCTCTCTCTCTCTCTCTCTCTCTCTCTCTCTCTCTCTCTCTCTCTCTCTCTCTCTCTCTCTCTCTACTACACATCAGGTAAATATAAGGCAGATAGGTAGGTAAAACTAACAAACAAACAAACAAACACACAAACAAACATACACACACACACACACACACACACACACACACACACACACACACACACACATTTAATCATACGATGGACTGGGTATTAGTGTATAATCTGCAGTATTATTTCTATTTACGAAAGAAATTACAGCTTAAGTTTCCTCTCACATGGACTGCATCAGGAATACAGAGAGAGAGAGAGAGAGAGAGAGAGAGAGAGAGAGAGAGAGAGAGAGAGAGAGAGAGAGAGAGAGAGAGAGAGAGAGAGAGAATCTTTAATCCATATCCAGGATCCGCATTTTCTCTCTCTCTCTCTCTCTCTCTCTCTCTCTCTCTCTCTCTCTCTCTCTCTCTCTCTCTCTCTCTCTCTCTCTCTCTCTCTCTCTCTCTCTCATTTACTTCCCTATTTATCTTCCTCGTGCTTTCTCCCATCTTTCCTTCTACACTCCCTTCCTCCCTTTCTCTTCCCTCTTTTCCTCTTCCATCTCTCCTTTCTTACCTCCCTCCTTTCGTTTCTCTCAACACATTTTTTCATTCACTTCCTTCCTTCCGTTTCCTCTTTCTTCCTTTCTCTCCCTCCTTCCCTTCCTCCTTTCGTTTCCTCTATCCTTCTCTCCCTTCCCTGTTTCTCTCCTTTCCTCTTCCCCTCCCTTCTTTCCTTCTCTCCGTCCTTTCTTTCCTCTCTTCCTCACTCCTTCCCTCCCTCCCATTCCTCCGTCCTCTCTTTCCTCCATTCCTCCTTTCCTCCGTCCTCTTCTCCCTCTTTCCTTCCCTCTCTTCCTACTTCTGTTACCTCGATCTCTTCTTTCCTCCTCTTCATCTCCCTTCCTTTCTCTCTTCTCTCCCTTCCACTCCTCTCTCCTTTCCTTTCTTCCTTTCCTATACCCTTCCTCCTCTTCCCTCCTTCCCTTTTAATTCCCTACCTCCCCTCTCTCTCCCTCCCTACTGTCTTCTCTTCCTCCTCCCCTCCCTTTCCCCCTTTTTCCCTCCCTCTCTCTCTATGTTCCTTATACCCTTCTCTCCTCCTCTCCCTCCCTTCCTTTCTCCTTCTCTCCCTCCCTCCCCCCTTTACCCCCTTCCCCCGCGTTGTAGAAGTACCTAAAATGATCCAAACCGAGACATAACGAGGAAAATTGAGGTGATAGATAATCACAACAGAGTCTTCTGATTGGCTCACAGCCCCGGGGATTAAGTCACGTGATGCAAATGGTGAAAGGGGATTGGCTGGCGAGATTAATGCTGCTTATGACTATGGTACAACGATGGTAGAGATAGTAATAATAGTTGTAGGATTAGTAATAGTAGTGGTGGGTGGAGGAGGAGGAGGAGGAGGAGGAGGAGGAGGAGGAGGAGGAGGAGGAGGAGGAGGAGGAGGAGGAGGAGGAGGAGGAGGAGGAGGAGGAGGAGGAGGATGGTGGTGGTGGTAGTAGTAGTAGTAGTAGTAGTAGTAGTAGTAGTAGTAGTAGTAGTAGTAGTAGTAGTAGTAGTAGTAGTAGTAGTAGTAGTAATAGTAGTAGTAGTAGTAGTAGTAGTGATAATTGCAAAACTTTTGATAATTTCAATAACTACTACTATTATTACTACTACTACAAAAAATGACCAACAACAACAACAACAACAGCAACAGCAACAGCAACAACAACAACAGCAACAACAACAACAACAACAACAACAAAACACGTACTAATAAGAAAAAAGATCACACTAAACAAGTTTTTAAAATGCCAGAGAGAGAGAGAGAGAGAGAGAGAGAGAGAGAGAGAGAGAGAGAGAGAGAGAGAGAGAGAGAGAGAGAGAGAGAGAGAGAGAGAGAGAGAGAGAGAGAGAGAGAGAGAGAGAGAGAGAGAGAGAGAGAGAACGATATAAGCAATCTTTCCCCTTAATGACGAGGTTAAATCCGCCTCACTTTTATATCTGCCTCATTTTTCCATTAATTTCGGGAAAACTATGGAATGGAAAGGAAATTGAGAGGGATATTACCAAGGGAAATTACCCTACCTGCTCCGGGGGAAAAATAGATGGGGAAAAAAGTAATCTGATAGGGAAATAAGTTGTGCATGAATGGAATTTAAGTGGAAAAAATAAGAAAAATAAGAAGTTGATGACATAAAGGTGGAAAAAAAAAAGGAAACTGTGAAGAGTGGAATGGAGAAATGGAAAGATAAAAAAAAGAAAAGGGAATGGAAAGTGGAAAAGAAGAAAAGGGAAAGGAAAAAGTTAGATAAGGGAGAAAACACGAAAAACAAGAGTGAAAGCAGGAAAGGGAGGAAGCGGGAGAGGAAAAAGAGGAAAAGCACGAAAATTTGAAGGAAAAGGAATGAAGGGAGGGAAACGAATGTAATAAATACGCTTAAAATTTAGTTGGAAAAATCTGTAGTCGGAGAAAGGGTGGAACAATTTTACGTACAACGAACACACACACACACACACACACACACACACACACACACACACACACACACACACACACACACACACACACTTTCCCATAGCATTTTCTTTTTCCCACGAATGGATGTAATTTTCTCCCTCTCCCTCCACTCTTTTTCCACCTATAGGATAAAACACTCTCTCTCTCTCTCTCTCTCTCTCTCTCTCTCTCTCTCTCTCTCTCTCTCTCTCTCTCTCTCTCTCTCTCTCTCTCATACTTTCTTTCGTAATGACAGGAAACTATTTTCTGACAATCTGCCCACAAAGCAGACCCCTGAGAGAGAGAGAGAGAGAGAGAGAGAGAGAGAGAGAGAGAGAGAGAGAGAGAGAGAGAGAGAGAGAGAGAGAGAGAGAGAGAGAGAGAGAGAGAGAGAGAGAGAGAAATTCAGCCTGACAAAAGATAAATGATACGTCACGAAAGCCACAAAGAAAACAAATATCGAGAACTAAAAGCATGCAAGAATAAAGTCAAATCAAAAAGTTTACAACAACAACAACAACAGTAACAACAACAACATATATAAAAAATAAATAAATAAATAAAATAACTAAGACTAAACCTTTACGTATTTCATGGACCACAAGGCATACGTGGCCAACAACAACAACAACAACAACAACAACAACAACAACAACAACAACAACAACAACAACAACAACAACAACAACAACAACAACAACAACAACAACAACAACAACAACAACAACAACAACAACAACAACAACAACAACAACAACAACAACAACAACAACAACAACAACAACAACAACAACAACAACAACAACAACAACAACAACAACAACAACAACAACAACAACAACAACAACAACAACAACAACAACAACAACAACAACAACAACAACAACAACAACAACAACAACAACAACAACAACAACAACAACAACAACAACAACAACAACAACAACAACAACAACAACAACAACAACAACAACAACAACAACAACAACAACAACAACAACAACAACAACAACAACAACAACAACAACAACAACAACAACAACAACAACAACAACAACAACAACAACAACAACAACAACAACAACAACAACAACAACAACAACAACAACAACAACAACAACGCAGCATAAAAGCCCTCGATGAAAAAAAAAAAAACACATCACAGACAACCTTGAAATGACAACAGAAAATGGGTAGTTGGGGCAAGAAGGACACAGCGTGGGACTCAATCAGGGATAGCCAACCTTGACTGCCTCTTGTACCGAAGTGTTTTGCTGGGATCTTTTGAGTGAGGATGCTACCAGTTTTGTGTTGGTAACTGTGATTTTAGCTGCCTTGGTACGCTTTA
Organism: Scylla paramamosain; assembly: GCF_035594125.1. NCBI lineage: Eukaryota > Metazoa > Arthropoda > Malacostraca > Decapoda > Portunidae > Scylla > Scylla paramamosain. The sequence goes on from NC_087191.1 coordinate 9,589,673, forward strand.
GACAGACAGACAGATGGAAAAGCAGATAGACTGACAGAAAGATACAGACAGATGGACAGAGAGATTTTATAGACAGAAAGACAGTCAGATGAATAGAAAGACAAAAATTGAAAAATAGAAATGCACAGATGGAAAGAGACAGACAGATAGATGAATAGACAGAGACAAAGGAGATAGACAAATAAATAAAAGCAGATGGATGATAAGACAAACAAAACACAAAAAGACAGATAGACAGAGAGACAGATGAATAGACAGACAGACAGACAGACGCATAGACAAACAAAACAGAGACAAATGGAAACAGACAGACAGACAGACAGACAGGGTTTGGGGAATACAAAATCTTTCAAAACTATAGTTAATCCATTACGTGGCGAAGTAAAGGCAGGCAGTAAGAGAGAGAGAGAGAGAGAGCGGGAAGAGTTACCGAAAGCATCGACTAAGCATTAACTCTCGTCTTCGGATGATAACAAGTACTGGAATAATTCAAAGCCAAAAAAACATAGAAACAAACATCTAGAGCATTGTGAACCTAAAAGATGGTGAATAACACGCACTGGGGCATTGTGAGACAGATACGAGTACTGTGAACCTGAAAAACGATGAATAACAAGCATTTGAAGCATTGTGAAGCTGAACAAGACGCAGTGGACCATTGTGAAAGTGAAACGCGATGAATAATTACAGAACAATGATGTGGGGATGAAACATAATCCGCAAGGAAGGAGGAGGAAGAGGAAGAGGAAGAGGAAGGACGAAGGAATAAAGGCGGAGGAGGAGGAAGAAGGAGTAGAAGGAAGGAAGGAAGTAGGAAGGAGAAAAAGGGAGGAGAGAGAGAGAGAGAGAGAGAGAGAGAGAGAGAGAGAGAGAGAGAGAGAGAGAGAGAGAGAGAGAGAGAGAGAGAGAGAGAGAGAGAGAGAGAGAGAGAGAGAGAGAGAGAGGTGCTTAGGAGAAATAATGAGGCGGTATCTAAACGAGGGAGTGAAGGAAAAAGGGGAAAAGGAAGGGTGGAATAAAATAGGAGAAGTGGGAGAGGAAAGGTTAAAAGGTGGAAGGAAAAAGGGGAGATAAAGGTTAGGAGATGGAATGATAAAGGACAAATGAGAATAAAGCAGAGAGAGAGAGAGAGAGAGAGAGAGAGAGAGAGAGAGAGAGAGAGAGAGAGAGAGAGAGAGAGAGAGAGAGAGAGAGAGAGAGAGAGAGAGAGAGAGAGAGTCATAAGCCGTCAGGGAGTCTTAACTAAACCTATCAGGAAAATTTTATCCCCTCCCTCTCCCTCCCTCTCTCTCTCTCTCTCTCTCTCTCTCTCTCTCTCTCTCTCTCTCTCTCTCTCTCTCTCTCTCTCTCTCTCTCTCTCTCCTTCTGACAGCTATCTGGTGGTGGTAGTAGTAGTAGTAGTAGTAGTAGTAGTAGTAGTAGTAGTAGTAGTAGTAGTAGTAGTAGAAGAGATGGAGGAGGAGGAAGTAGTAGTAGTAGTAGTAGTGGTGGTGGTGGTGGTGGTGGTGGTGGTGGTGGTGGTGGTGGTGGTGGTGGTATCGTAATATCAGCATGAAATAGCCCTCGCCAATTGTCCTAGCGGTGCAGTGGCTAGCACGTCTGGCTACAAATCAATGGCCCCAGTTCGAAGCCAGTCTAGGGCAGTCGGCGCACAAATCACCCACCTGTTCATTCTTTTCTTCCGCTTCCTTGATAAATAGACACCTAACTCGACTGAACCTAACATATAACCTGACAACATAACATAACCTAACCTAACCTAACCTAACCCTGCCCAACCTAACTTAACCTAACCTAACTTAACCTAACCTAACATAACCAAACTTAACCTTACCCAACCTAACCTAACCTAACCTAACCTAACATAACCAAACTTAACCTTGCCCAACCTAACTTAACCTAACCTAACCTAACCTAACCTAACCAAACTTAACCTTGCCCAACCTAACTTAACCTAACCTAACCTAACTTAACCTAACCTAACATAACCAAACTTAACCTTACCCAACCTAACTTAACCTAACCTAACCTAACCTAACATAACCAAACTTAACCTTGCCCAACCTAACTTAACCTAACCTGACTTAACCTAGCCTAACCTAACTTAACCTTGCCACCCTAACTTAACCTGACTTAACCTAACCTAATCAAACTTAACCTTACCCAACCTAACTTAACCTAACCTGACTTAGCCTAACCTAATCGAACCTCACTCAACCTAAAAAAGAATAAGAACATAAAATAAGGGAAACTGCAAGAGGCAATCAGGCCTACACGTGGCAGTCATCATCATCATCTTGCGCCGTTTTCCTGGAGTGAGGGGTTGGCGCCATGCACGAGGCTCCTCCAGTTGTTTGTGTCCCTTGAATCTTCCTGTGACTCCCATCATTTGCAGTTCTATCGCAGTTCCATCCCTTCATATCACTCAGTCTTCCCCTTGATCTCGTTCCTTCAGCTGGTGTTCTGACGCATTATCCTCATCAATAAACGTGTCTAATCTTCCATCATCCACCAAAGACCAGTAAGGAGATGAGCGTCGAGCCAAGTGCAACTACAGCTCAAGCTCGAAATAGATTTAGAAAAGAGATAGGAAGGAGTTAGTTCTCAAATAGTACGGTAGATGAATGGATGTAAAAAGGGTGACGTAAGCAAAATTCTCAGGATCAGCAATCAGGATAGAACAAGAAGAAATGAGTTCAAGCTTGAAAAAAAAATAAGAAAAGAGATAGGAAGGAATTGGTTCTCAGATACTATGATAGATGAACAGAATGGACTTGGTAATCAGGTTGTTAATGCTGAGTTATTAGAGAGCTTTAAGAGATGATTAGATAAATGAATGGATGGGAATGATAGATGGAAGCAGCTAGGTATTTTAATTAAAGGGACTGCCACGTGTAGGCCTAATGGTTTCCTGCAACTTCCCTAATCTTATTTTGTTATAGCATACACTCCTAAGTTTATGCAGCAGTGTCCTACCCACCAGACAAAGCAGGAAGGAACTGAAGGCTTTATTTTACCATTATTACTTTGGGTTCACACGTGTCACCAGCTCGGGTCATCCTCATAGTGGACATCTCAAACCCTTCCTTTGCTACAATTACCTGTGTCCTCGTTTCATTGCACACTGGACCGTTTCGAAATGACCGTGATTAATTTTCTGTAATTAATCTGTAGCTGAGTAGAGTGATTACTGTAATATTCATAAAAAAAAAATCATTGTTTCATTACAGCCGCCAATCTCTCTGTGTGTGTGTGTGTGTGTGTGTGTGTGTGTGTGTGTGTGTGTGTGTGTGTGTGTGTGTGTGTGTGTGTGTGTGTGTGTGTGTGTGTGTGTGTGTGTGTGTGTGTGTGTGTGTGTGTGTGTGTGTGTGTGTGTGTGTGTGTGTGTGTGTGTGTGTGTGTGTGTGTGTGTGTGTGTGTGTGTGTGTATCAAGCATGTCATTACTTTGGTCAGTTTTATGAAATGATTTACTCTCACCAAAACTATTTTCAAAGACCACTGAGATGATTAACCGGGTTCTTAAGAGTCTTTTTCCTATTAACAAAGTAGAAATCTTGTTAATCTGTCCCTAGAGCCCTAAAAACACCCTTAAAAACTCGTATAACTTCAAATAAAGCCTTCTGAAAGTAGTGGAGGAAGCTACAATCACTGTTACCAACACAGAACTGAAAACATCTCAACTTTAAAAGGTTACAGAATACTGCATTACAAGTGGCAGGGCGAGGCTGACCACCCGATTCCCTCCAAGCTGTGTCTTTTTCCTCCTTCTATGCCCATTTTCTATTGTCATTTTAGGGGGGACTGATATTTTCTTCCATCAAGGGCTTTTATGCAGCGTTGTTGTTGTTATTGTTATTGTTGTTGTTATTGTTGGCTATGAATGCTTAATGGTTTCTGAAGTACGTACTGTGAATTAGGTTAGGTTAAATTTTGTTTTTTTTAAGGTAATTTTCACGTGTAGTTGTAAATGTAGCGACAAAATTCTCTATCTGTTGTTTTTTTTTTCGATTTTTTTTTTTACTGGCAGACAATATAACCTAACAGAAAAAAAAAATGAAAAGAGAGAAAAAAAGGATAAAAAACAAAAAAATAAAGCAGAAGCACAAATTAGCCCAGTTTTATGAAGGGTTATTTTCCGGCGAAATATTTCCTCAAGGTAATGAATGTAGTGGTAAACTTTTTAATTTTTTCCCTTTTATTTTAGTGACAGTTTTATTTCCTTCGTGGCTTTTTCTGACATACCATTTATCTCTTGCCTCCCGGTGGATATATACACTCTCTCTCTCTCTCTCTCTCTCTCTCTCTCTCTCTCTCTCTCTCTCTCTCTCTCTCTCTCTCTCTCTCTCTCTCTCTCAAGGTACTGCTTCGTGGGAAGATTGTGAGAAAATAGTTTCCTGCCATTACGAAAGAATGAGAAGGAGAGAGAGAGAGAGAGAGAGAGAGAGAGAGAGAGAGAGAGAGAGAGAGAGAGAGAGAGAGAGAGAGAGAGAGAGAGAGAGAGAGAGAGAGAGTCACTGGTTATGGAAAAAAATCCTATAGGAAAGTCTCTCTCTCTCTCTCTCTCTCTCTCTCTCTCTCTCTCTCTCTCTCTCTCTCTCTCTCTCTCTCTCTCTCTCTCTCTCTTTCCGCCTCGTAACTCCAGCAACTTCTCACATTATGAAATCTTAGCCGTTCATGAGTGGAGAGAAAGAGAGAGAGAGAGAGAGAAAGGAGGAAGCAACATTATTATTACTCCTCCTCCTCCTCCTCCTCCTCCTCCTCCTCCTATTATTATTATTATATTACAGATGCATTTCAAGTGAAAGGAACGAATATCAATTATAAAAATATTAGCATTTGATTAAAGAGAAGATGGTTTTGTAATAATAGACTCAGAAATGAATAGGAGAATTGAGAGACAAATAGAGATGATAATAGGGGAGGTAATAAAGTGAGAGGATAATTGAGATAATAGATAAAGATAATAGGGATGAAAATAGGAAATTACACGAGATATAGAAGAATGAAGAGGGTAAAATACAGACGATGGCGTAGATAATGAGGTGGAACGATAAGATGATAGAAAAGAAGAGAGGAAATAATTAAGTAATTGAAAGTATAATAGGTGAAATAATAGATAAAAAGCAAATGAATGAAACAATGTAACAAAAGAAGGAAAAGAAAGAAAAAAAGCACAACAACAACAACAACAACAACAACAACAACAACAACAACAACAACCACAACATCAACATCAACATCATCAACATCATCAACATCAACAACAACAACAACAACAACAACAACAACAACAACAACAACAACAACGAAACCAAATAACCAAGACAAGTAGCGAGGAAAAGAAAAAGAAAGACAAAAAAAATAGTTAAAAATTAAAGAAACAAAAAAAGGAAAGTACGAGGGAAAAGGCAAACAAATGCTGTACCTTCTAAAAAAAAAAAAAAAAAAAAAAAAAAAAAACCTGTCTTGGTAGTTTCCTTCTTCCCTCCTTTCCTTTTTTTCATGTATTTTTCTGAGCGTACCAGGAAGCTAATGAAGGTGTGAATCTGTAATGCCAGTCTAAGGGAGGAAGGTGAAGGGAGATTTATTCATGAATGTTACACAAGGAGGAAGTGGCGGAGCTAGGAGAGTGAAGGAATGTTTGACTGTATGAGTGATGAGTGTATGACTGACAGAAAAAAAAAGTACGGTATTCTTGACTATGACTGACTGTGTGAGTTTTAAATGACTGATTGTGTTGATCATATATTATTGACGGATTGTGTATGTGACTGATTGACTGATTGAATGTATGCCTGACAATGCAACTGACTGACTGATTGGATGAACGTAAAGCTAAGTATCTGAGTGGGTGGATTGTCTGTTTTCAGTAAGGGTTATCAATCATACCAGCTGAATGGTTTTAATGTTCGTCCCCTAATTCGGCATCATTACTGTGAAGAAATGAGACAGATAGACAGACAGACAAAGTATTCTCATTATTATGCATAGATGTCTTTACTCACTTCCAAACTTGACTTGCCTTTTTTCTTTAGTATCCTTCCCTCTTATGTGGAAACAGATAGCGGGCCTTTTTTTCCTGTATTTGTTTTTTGCCCTTTGGTCTTCCTCTCTTGTGAACTGGAAAGAAAAACAAAGAATATCAGTACACCTACGGAAATAAATCTTCTTTTTTCTTTTTGTTTCATTTTTTACTTTCTTTTTTGCGCTTTTTTTTTTATTTATTTTCTTTACAGAAAGATAAATAAATTTGCTAATCTCCTTCATACGTAAGAAAAGGTTAGGTTATGTTAGGTTAGGTCAATTTTTTTTAGGATAGGTTACGTTAGGGAAAGGTGCAGTGCAAGTTTAGAGTGTTATCTTGCAAGACACATTGTAACGGCACAGTGCGTGATACGAGTAGAGCCGTCATGACATTCCAGTCCCTGTACATGTGGCTTGCTCTATCGTCACGCAGGGAGACTCACATACGGGAAAATAGAGGAAAAGGTACTGAGTGACACTGAGGCTGCTATTCAAACAATCTTATTTTCCATACACAGCACCAAAAGGGCCATCTAATACAGGGAGATTCAGAATAATGTTTTTTTTTATTTGTATTTTTGCATTAAGGAGTCCCGTTTCCAAAAATTGAAAGAGAAGATAACACCCTGAGTTCAACAAAAGCCTTGATAGCAAGTTTTTTTTTTTTTTAAGCCATGGGAAATAAGAGAAGCAGAAACAGGTAGAGAGTTTCAGTAATCACACGTGAAAGGAATGAAAGAGTGAAGACACTGATTAACTCTTCCATAAATGAGACGAACAGAATAATGATGATAATGAGTAGGAAGTCTTGTGCAGCTCAGCCACGGGAGGAGGAAAGCATGCCGTTAAAAGAGCAAAGAATAAAACGAAGAATGCAGTTAATAAGTCCAGAAGAGCAGCGACTGAAATAGAAAGTCTTGTGCAGCGGGAAAAATACAGGTAAGTCCAGAAGAGCAGTGACTGAAATAGAAAGTCTTGTGCAGCGAGGCCACGGGAGATGAGAAATATGCCATAAGTTCAAAAGAGCAAGACTGTGTTGCGTCCCTAAATTTCTAAAACTGGCACTCGTGGGTTCAAGGGAAGGTGTTTAAGGTTTCATAAACTTTACTTAATTTGCATACATGTATTTACTCACACGATCATATGCAACTTACACGCGTTTCCCTGAACCGTTAACTGCTTGTCTTACGCGCAACTCAGTTTTTTTTTTTTTTCTTATAGTTTTGTTGCCCTTGGCTGTTGTCCCTCCTATGTAAAAAAAAATAATAATAAAATAAAGCGGAAAGTTTTGTGCAGCGAGGTCACAGAAGAGAAGCAATCATTAAGTTCATAAAAGCACTGACTAAAACAGAAGGCCTTGCACGGAGAAGCCAAATGAGGAGAACATGCAATTACGTAAAAGTCGCTGGGGTCAAGAGGTAATGTGATGCAGAGGCAGCCTTCACACCACTCCATCACAGACACGGCGCCAGACACACTCCATCTCACGCTCCAGTCACACAACACACGCCGCCTCCCTCGCTCCAGCCACCGCCAGATGATTATGCTAATGCTCTCGTTAATATGCAAATGAAATCACCCAAAAATCCAATTCGCTTCATGAATTTAAGGGAATGAAAAACAACGAAAAAAAAAAGAGGGATGAAAAATTATATGAGATCTATTTTCTTCTTTCTATTTCTGTTTTTGTTTGTTTGTTTTTCCATTTCGTACTGACTCCGAGTTAGTTAGTTAGTTTGTTTATTTGTTTGTTTGGTCCTTTGCTTCCTTGTATGTTTTATGTATGTTTTTTAAAATGGACAAGTTTTTTTTTTTTTATTAATGATTTGTATGCTTTGTATGCTCATATCTTATTTTTTTTTATTCACTCCACGCTCTTCCTTTTTTTTTACTTTGAAATTATAATATCTTCGTTTTCCTTTGTTTATTTTATTATTCGCTCGTTCTCATGACAAACTCCCATTTAATTATTTCGGGAGGGCAATATTACACACACACACACACACACACACACACACACACACACACACACACACACACACACACACACACACACACACACACACACACACACACACACACACACACACCGTTGCTCAGTGTCTCAAGTTGCGTTTCGAGACAATTAATGAAGCTTCGCCTCGCTGATTGATTACGTGACATGCGTTTGCCCAACTTGGCGAGGAGGAGGAGAAAGATGAGGAGGAGGAGGAGGAGGAGGAGGAGGAGGAGGAGGAGGAGGAGGAGGAGGAGGAGGAGGGTGCTGCTTGGTAAGAAGAAAAGGATGAAGGCAAAGAAAATGAAGATAATAAAAGAAGAAGAAGAAAAAGAAGAAGAAGGAGAAGAAGGAGAAGGAGAAGAAGAAGAAGAAGAAGAAGAAGAACAACAACAACAACAACAACAACAACAACAACAACAACAACAACAACAACAATGAAAAAATGAAAAGAAAAAATTATGACAATGACAATATGAAATTATAAAAGTTAAAATAAGAAGAAAACAACTGAGAGAGAGAGAGAGAGAGAGAGAGAGAGAGAGAGAGAGAGAGAGAGAGAGAGAGAGAGAGAGAGAGAGAGAGAGAGAGAGAGAGAGAGAGAGAGCGTACCCCGAGGACAAACATAAACTCTCATTAAAAGAGAGAGAGAGAGAGAGAGAGAGAGAGAGAGAGAGAGAGAGAGAGAGAGAGAGAGAGAGAGAGAGAGAGAGAGAGAGAGAGAGAGAGAGAGAGAGAGAGAGAGAGAGAGAGAGAGAGAGAGAGAGAGAGAGAGAGAATAAAGTCAATAGACACAAGGATTCAAGTGAGAGTTGGAGCAAATAAAGAGAGAGAGGAAAGGAAACAAGCAAAGAATTAAACAAGTCAGACTCCGAGATCCAAATTGCTTCTCCTTTTTTCCTATTTATTTTTTTCGAGTGTGTTTGGTCAAGGAGGAAAAATGGAGTTAAAAAGGTCAAGTTAACGAGGTGTTGTGTAAGTGTGTGTGTGTGTGTGTGTGTGTGTGTGTGTGTGTGTGTGTGTGTGTGTGTGTGTGTGTGTGTGTGTGTGTGTGTGTGTGTGTGTGTGTGTGTGTGTGTGTGTGTGTGTGTGTGTGTGTGTGTGTGTGTGTGTGTGTGTGTGTGAGTGTGTGTGTGAATCCAATTTTTTTTTCCAGTAACCATAATTGCAGGTAAGGAAAATAATTATATGTATTGCTAAAAAAAAATATCAGGTAAAACTGAAATGAAAATAGTAAAAAATGTAATATAGAAACACGAAACAAAAAAAAACGATGTGCATTCAAAAAAAAATCATAACTAAATAAATGAAACAAAAATTAAGCAAAAAATTCAAGTTAAAATATATTCATTCATAACTATAAAAAGATATAAAAAAAAATAAATAAATAATGTGTGCCATATTAAATTTGGTAACTGAGAGACAACCGAAGCTTCAGAAACTAATAATAAAGAAAGACAAAAGGAAAATGAGAAAACAAAAGAGCAGAAAACAGGAACGTAACTAGAAATGAAACAAAGGAAGTGAGGAGGCGAGACGTAATTGAGGAGGAGGAGGAGGAGGAGGAGGAGGAGGAGGAGGAGGAGGAGGAGGAGTGGGAGGAGGAGGAAAGAAAAAGGAGGAGGAAAAGGAGGAGGAAGAAAAGAAATAAAAAATGGAAAAAACAAAATGAAAAAAACAAGAAATCTAAAACTTCCCAAGAATGATAATTCAAGTAAAGTTTATGAAAAAAAAAAAAGGTGAACGAGAGCCACAAAGATAAGTAACGGATGAAACTCAAAATAGAAAAAGGAAAAGAAAAGCAACGAATACAAAAAGCAATAACGATTCCACAGAAAGCACTGAAAAAAACTAAGAAAAAACACCCAAAAAGAAGAAAAAAAATCGAAGAAAGAAAAATGAGAAAAGTGACGAATAAAAAATATATGCAGTGTTCTAGAAACAAAAAAATTCACTTCACTGAGAAAAAAAAATACTTGGAATTAAAAAAGAAATCAATGCACAAATAATAAAAAAAAGTAAAAATGAAAAAGATTGTAAAAAAGATAAATGCTTCAAATTAGAATAGTTTTACCAGAACAAAAAAAAATAAGAAAAAAAGAAAAAACCTCTGAAGTTGAAAGTACCCAATTAAGATATAAACAATAAAGGAAATAGAAAAAATATCGATAAATAGCAATAAAAAAAAATCGGAAAAATGAAAAAATACCAAAATAAGGCAAAAATAAATAGAAAAAGTAAAATGTTAAAAGAGAAGAGTTCAAAAATAAGAAGAAAAAAACATTTCAAAAAATAAAACGGAAGAGAAAAAAATAAATAAGTAAACATAGAGGAAAAACAAAACCACGAAAAAGCTCCCGAATAAAAGAAAAATAAAGAACCAGAAAATTACAGATGAAGAAAAAAATATGAATAAGCAGATTAGAAAAAAAAAAGTCGATAAATAACAACACACAAAAAACTGGAAAAAAAGAAAGAAAACACCTGACAAAAACTGAAAAATCGAGAAGAAAGTGATCCAAAAGTAAGATAATCCCCACTGAAGTATGTAAACTATTATAATAGAAAAAAAAATCGACCAGTAGAGAGGAAGAGAAAATGAAAAAGAAAATCGAGAATGAGCCAACAAGTAAGAAATTCCTGGGCTGAAGGGCAAACAATAAATAATAAAGAATAAAAGAAAATGAGAATAATGAACAGAAGAATAGAACATTAGAAAAAAAAACTAAACTACAGTAAATTAGAATAAACAACAGATAAAAATAAAAAGAAAAAAGGTGAAAAAAGGACTGCAATGTAAAACGAAAAAAATAATCAGAAGAATGAACAAAAGAAAAAAAAGTGAAATGAACAATAGAAAAAAAAAGTGAAAAGAGCCAAGTAAGTAAACTATGACCCGGAAGGACAAAAAGAACAAACAATAGATACCAAGAAAATAATACAAGACTGAAAAAAAATAAAATAAAATAAGAATCAAGCGTAAGAAAAAAAAAACTATACCCTATAAAAAAAAAATAAGGATAAACAACAGATGACAACAACCAAACGAAAAAATAAATAACCTAAAAAAGGCCATGAAAATATGAAAACAATAACAAATGACGACAAAAAAAAAATAGACATCACACACAAAAAAAGAGACAAAAAACCTCCGAATTAGGAAATCTCTGACCCAGGAGGACTGAAGAACAGAAACCAAAGGGAAAAACGCCAAAACAATACAAAAAAAGGGCAGAAAAGTAAGAAAACCTTGACCTGGATGGCCTGCCGTTCACCTCGAAGAGAGAGAGAGAGAGAGAAAGAGCTCGACCCCAAAGAATGTAAATATCGCCTAACACTCTCTTCCCCAAAACTGATTTTCCACTCGATGGTTCTCTAAAGGAAACTGAACCGAATTTGCACCACACCGGCGAACCGAGCGTGTGAGTGTCGAATTATCTAAGCGGGATGCTGCGCTAAGCTTCGGGAACCGCGGCGAACCAGTGTGTTATTTTTATTCCCCCTCCTTGTCCTCCTCCTCCTCCTTCTCGCCTTCCCTTCTCGCAGCCTGGCCGGAGGAAGGGAAGGAAGGCAGGAGAGGGCAGTGGGAAGTGTCTCTTTTGTTTGGTGTAATGGTGGTGGTGGTGGTGGTGGTGGTGGTGGTGGTTGTGATGGTTTGAGTTTTACCCTCGTAGGTCCATTGGTCTTAAGTCTAATGGTTGTGGTGGTGGTGATAGTAGTAGTAGTAGTAGTAGTAGTAGTAGTAGTAGTAGTAGTAGTAGTAGTAGTAGTAGTAGTAGTAGTAGTAGTAGTAAGGTAAAATGGTGACGCTGTGAGGAATAATTATGCATAACATTAATTATGACTGTAATTAACGAAGGGGAGGGAAAAGTCATGATGATGATGATGATGATGATGATGATGATGATGGTGATGATGATGATGATGATGATGATAAAAAGAAAAAGAAAAAGAAAAAAAGGAAAAATATAAAAAGAACTAAAAAATATCAAGAAACTAAGTTATACAAAGAAAGAAAAAAACGAGAAAAAAATAATAAATAAAAAATAACCACAAAATAGAAAAGCATGACCAAACAAACTTACAAACGCAAAACAAAACAAAAACAAAAACGAAACAAACATCAATGAAAAAAAACAAAAATAAAATAAAACAAAAATTTCTTTTAACCTACGGAAGTGCAAGGGACGAAATAAACCCAAACACGTGAGAACCAATCAAAATAGGGGAACGGGAGCGTGAGAGATTCTAATTGGCTGGAAAAAGAAACTGCTAGAGAAAACGGAGGACTCGGGAATCAGCTCTCATTAGGGGAACTTATTTTTTTTTCTTTTTTATAGTTTATTGGAAAGGAAGGAGGGAGGAAAGGTAAGGAGAGGAGGGAGGAAGGGGAGAGGAATGAGGGAGGGAAGGAAGATGATTGGAAGAGATAAGGAGGTAACGTAAGGAGAGAGAGAGAGAGAGAGAGAGAGAGAGAGAGAGAGAGAGAGAGAGAGAGAGAGAGAGAGAGAGAGAGAGAGAGAGAGAGAGAGAGAGAGAGAGAGAGAGAGAGAGAGAGAGAGAGAATCAATAAACAAATAAACTAATGAAAAACGAAAACAGAAAACAAAAACATGAAAAAATACACTGAAAATATAATATAAATAAGAAAACCGGAAAGAGAGAGAGAGAGAGAGAGAGAGAGAGAGAGAGAGAGAGAGAGAGAGAGAGAGAGAGAGAGAGAGAGAGAGAGAGAGAGAGCATAGAAAATCAAATGTACCAAAACGATCTCCCTTGACGAAGAGAGACACTCATTTCTCTCACTTCTTATCACGCTCCCTCTCTCTCTCTCTCTCTCTCCCTCTTCCCTCCCTTCCTGTCAGTTCCCTCCCCTCTTTATCATTTTACTCCCCTGTTCATCTTCTCCCCTCTTCTCTTCTTTATTCTCCACGCCTCTTCCTTTCTTCATTCCTTTTCCTTCTCTTCACTTCTATTATTCTCCTCTCTACATTTTTCTTTTTTTTCCTTTATTCTTCTTTGCTCTTCCCTTCTTCTCCACTCTTCTTTCCCTCTTCTTCTTTCCCCTTCTAGATTCCTCCTGCTCCTCTCTTTATCTTCTTTGATCTTCTTCCCTTAAATATCCCCTCTTTATTCCTTCTTATTCTCCTCCCTCCTCTATCTCTCATTATCCTTCTCCCCTCTCCTCCTTCCTTCATCCTTATCTATCTTATCTTGCTCCCCTCTTCCTCTCTACCTCTAGACCTCCCTATTCCCCTTCTTTATCTTCCTGCTCCTTCTTCTTCTTCCCTTTCTTTACCTCCATGTCTCTTCCATTCCTCCTCCTTTATTCCCTTTTCTCATCTTTCTTCTTTCCCCTTTTCTCTCCCTCGTTTCCCCTTAACACATTGCTTTTCTCTCCCTCCTTTTCCCTCTACCTTCCTCCACGTACACCCCTTCCCTCTCCCCTGTACCTCCCTCCCCTTCTCTTATACACTTTCCTGTTCTCCCTCTCGTCCTCCCCTTTACTCTCTCCTCTCCTCCCCATTCCTACATGCTTCTCCCCTCCCTAATTCCCCTCTCCCTGTGTAACCTTTGTAATTCCTTCCCTATCTGTCACTCACCTGCTCTCCCTTTCCCCTCCCCTCCCCCATTCCTCCTACGTCTGTTTCCCTTTCTCGCTGACCGCAAAAAAAGGAAAAAAAAAGGAAAAAAAAAAGCTGATATCCTTCCACATGACAACTCGGGAGGTAGAAGGAGGGGGAAGGGGGTGTAAGGGGGAAGGGAGGGGGAGTGGGGAGAGGGAGTGGGGAGAGGGAGGAGAGGAAGGGAGAGAGGGATGAAAATGGGGTGCAGAATATTCTCTCTCTCTCTCTCTCTCTCTCTCTCTCTCTCTCTCTCTCTCTCTCTCTCTCTCTCTCTCTCTCTCTCTCTCTCTCTCTCTCTCTCTCTCTTTTTCAAATTTTCCTTCGTCTTTTTTCTTTCATAGTAAATGGCATTGTTTTTCTATTATTATGATTTTGTTGGTTTTCTTTACTTTCTTTAAATTAGTAGTAGTAGTAGTAGTAGTAGTAGTAGTAGTAGTAGTAGTAGTAGTAGTAGTAGTAGTAGTAGTAGTAGTAGTAGTAGTACTAACAATATCATCATTTTGGCATTTACTGCATTTTAATCTATTCATTTTATCCTTATTTTTTTTATTTATTTTTCTTTTGGTTTTCTTTTACATACAATTCAAACCCGTTTCCTTTCTTTTTCTCTTTATTTTCTTATACACCTGTCTTATTTACCTGTTTATTTATCTCTATTAAAATATTTTTCTTTTGGTTTTCTTTTATATACAATTCAAACCCGTTTCCTTTCTTTTTCTCTTTATTTTCTTATACACCTGTCTTATTTACCTATTTATTTATCTCTATTAAAATATTTTTCTTGATGTGTAGGCGTGACATATGCCTATCTATTTCTTAATGCAGAATATTGTGCCCGCGCGTACATACACATACAGACAGACAGACAGACAGACACACAGACACACACACACACACACACACACACACACACACACACACACACACACACACGACACAAAAAATAAACACGGAAGTCTCCCCTGAAGACTATTGTAACAGAAAACGAGAAATAGAAAATGCAATTACTCCTGAGAAAAAAAGAAAATGTAGTGATGATAATCTGCCCAGAGAGAGAGAGAGAGAGAGAGAGAGAGAGAGAGAGAGAGAGAGAGAGAGAGAGAGAGAGAGAGAGAGAGAGAGAGAGAGAGAGAGAGAGAGGCTTAAGTATCTTCTCAGAATTCTTTACGGTCGCTTCAAAACAAAAGAAAACGACATTCAAAAGAAAATGGGAGATAAGTAAGAGGAAGGAAGCTAGGAAAAAGAGGAAGAGGAGGAAGAAGAGAGGATAAGTGCAAGTAGGAAAGGAAAGAGGAGGAGGAGGAGGAGTTGGGAAACCGAGACAAAAGTTTATATACCTTGACCTAAGAGAGGAGGAGGAGGAGGAGGAGGAGGAGGAGGAGGAGGAGGAGGAGGAGGAGGAGGAGGAGGAAGGAATCGAGAGAGGCAACAACAGAGAAAGAGGAGAACGAGGATAAAGATGATGATGATGATGAGAGAGAGAGAGAGAGAGAGAGAGAGAGAGAGAGAGAGAGAGAGAGAGAGAGAGAGAGAGAGAGAGAGAGAGAGAGAGAGAGAGAGAGAGAGAGAGAGAGAGAGAGAGCAAAAAAAAATACATGAGGGTGGAAAAAAGCTTAATCTTCACAAAAACAAATAAAGAAAAAAACAAGGATTAAGAAAAACGGAGGAAGGGAAGAGAGGAAGGAAGGAAGGAGAGAGGAAGGAAAGGGAAAGAATGATTTGAAGTGGAGGAGGACGAAAGGAAGGAAAAAGGAAACGGAGAATAAGTAGAATTACGAGAAGGAGGAGGAGGAGGAGGAGGAGGAGGAGGAGGAGGAGGAGGAGGAGGAGGAGGAGGAGGAGGAGGAGGAGGAGGAGCAAAAATATAACTTAGGAGAGAGATCTTGAAAAAAAAAGTAAAAAAAAAACATACCAAACATACTTGAAATTTGGGAATAAGAGAATAAAAAAATAAATAAATAAATAAATACACAGGGAAAAATATATACACATGACGACTGTACCAGACCATGTACTCTATGTATGTATGTATGTATGTAAAAAAATAATAAGTGTGTGTACGTGTGTGTGTACGTGACAGTTTTTTACCCATTCATGTACGTGGCGTGTCTCTCGAATTTTGGAAAAGTGGGTTTCTGTTTTCTTCACTGAGGAAAAAAATTTTGTGTATTCAGCGTATTTTTTTTCCTTTTCTTTCATTTTTTTCCTTTTCGTTTCTGCTTTTTTTTTATTTTACATGAATTTGTGTTTTTTATGTGTGTGTTCTATATTTTCTTATTTTTATTACCTACTTTCTCTCTCTCTCTCTCTCTCTCTCTCTCTCTCTCTCTCTCTCTCTCTCTCTCTCTCTCTCTCTCTCTCTCTCTCTCTCTCTCTCTCTCTCTCTCTCTCTCTCTCTCTCTCTCTCTCTCTCTCTCTCTAATCCATCTCTCTCTCTAATCCATCAACACAGAACTTAGCATCACAAACAAAGCTTCGTAAATGCTCTTCCTCTGTTTCGCATCCTTCTGAGTGACTGTTGCAACGTAGCCAGCGGGATTGTCTGCAACAACAACAACAACAATGATGATGATGATGATGATATGAAGAAAAAGAAGAAAAGAATGAAAGAAACGAAAACACACAATAAAAAACGGAAATGGTTAAAAAAAAATTGAGATGAACAAACAAGAAAAAGAAAAATCAATACGATACACGAGAAAGTAAGTGAAAAAATATAGGAAAGCAAGAAAAATTATGATATACAAAAAAAAAATTTGAAAAAAAAATCAATAAAATAAATGCCAAGGATACTGTGTTGACCTGAACAATGTTGAAAACTGTACTTATCTTGAAATATCGCTGGACGCAAACACTTTTGAGTTGAAACGAGGCAATATTTTAAAAAAAGCAGAAGAGTTAGGAGTGAAACTTCGTCGCATTAAGGAACAAATTTTGAAGTGTTTCATTGCCTTGTCTGGATTACCTTAAACAATGGAAGTTATTAAAGTTTATAAGTGTTTTCGTGGTTCTGTTAATGCATGCTATTGGGGTTTTCAAGGATGTGTTCCTGATTCCATTCTACAGTTTAAAAGCTTCCATTTTTTTAAGTTTTATGTGTTCATTGAAAGTTATTATTTTTTTTTTCAAGTGTGTTGGAGTTTTCAAGTGTCTTTTCATATTACTTGTGATATTTTAATAGACTCGAGTGAAAATTATAACGATTTTCTTTGATGTTTTCACTATTTTGGTGGAAGTTTAACAAGGTATTGGCGTATTCAAGGAATTTTTATGAATTTAATGATAGTTTGCAAAGTTCTAGTACAGGAAAATTTCAAGCGTGTTTTCAAATTTTAGTGAAAGTATAACAGACACTAAATTGAGGGTTTTCATTGTTTTGTTGATGGCTAAACAAGGATTTTGTATCATCAAAGAGAAAACCACGCAAGTGAACCTGACTAATCATCTCTGTGACCTTTGAACAGAGTCCTGATGAGAGAACAAAGCATTTCAAAATACGAGAATGAACACAAACACGTCACAAACGCATCACAAACACACCCAAAAGAAAACGAAGACCAGAACCAAAACACGAAACATTTCCCAACACAAATTCAAACGAAAATAAAGGAAATAAAATGACACGATAAAATAAATAGAAAACGGGAGAAAAAGAGAAGAAAACGAAAAATAGTGGAATACACGTAGTCTGCAAGGAAAATGGAGATAACAATATGAAAATGTAGTGTTTTGAAGGTCACAACTTTAATATCCTTTGCTCTCTCTCTCTCTCTCTCTCTCTCTCTCTCTCTCTCTCTCTCTCTCTCTCTCTCTCTCTCTCTCTCTCTCTCTCTCGTACATAAATTCGTACACCTAATTCAAACGTGTATTTCTGTTCAAGTCAGGTTAGGTTAGGTTAGTTTGGGTAGGTTTAAATTAGGTTAGGTTAAGTTAGTCTCGGTAAGTTCAAATTAGATTAGGTTACAGTAGGTTACGTTAAGTTAGAAGTTAGTTAATTTGGGTAGGTTTAGGTTAGGTTAGATTAGGTAAAGTTAAGTTAGACTGGATTAGGTTAGATAAGTTTAGGTTAAGTTAGGTTAGGTTAGATTAGGTTAGGTTAGGTTAGGTTAGATAAGTTTAGGTTAGGTTAGGTTAGGTTAGGTTAGGTTAGATAAGTTTAGTTTAGGTTAGGTTAGGTTAGGTTAGATAAGTTTAGGTTAGGTTAAGTTAGATAAGTTTAGGTTAGGTTAGGTTAGGTTAGGTTAAGTTAGGTTAGGTTAGGTTAGGTTAGGTTAGGTTAGGTTAGATAAGTTTAGGTTAAGTTAGGTTAGGTAAAGCACAAAAATATTCCTCTACCAACAAGATTTACAAACAAAATGTGTAGAACTTAAATTCTCTCTCTCTCTCTCTCTCTCTCTCTCTCTCTCTCTCTCTCTCTCTCTCTCTCTCTCTCTCTCTCTCTCTCTCTCTCTCTCTCTCTGACCTTGTTAATAGCGATTCCTGTGTGTGTGTGTGTGTGTGTGTGTGTGTGTGTGTGTGTGTGTGTGTGTGTGTGTGTGTGTGTGTGTGTGTGTGTGTGTGTGTGTGTGTGTGTGTGTGTGTGTGTGTGTGTGTGTGTGTGTGTGCGCGGCGAGGGCTCGTGAGGACAATTACAGACAGACACAGACACACACACTCGTTGCAACACAATCCCCAGGGGCTTAAATTGCCGGAGAGAGAGAGAGAGAGAGAGAGAGAGAGAGAGAGAGAGAGAGAGAGAGAGAGAGATTGAAGCTTATGTCACCAAGAACTATTTATTAGCTACATAAGGATTCTCTCTCTCTCTCTCTCTCTCTCTCTCTCTCTCTCTCTCTCTCTCTCTCTCTCTCTCTCTCTCTCTCTCTCTCTCTCTCTCTCATTTTACAATACACATGTTACAATACACATGCAACGACTTATTTTTTATTTCTTCTTCTTCCTCCTCCTCCTCCTCCTCCTCCTCCTCCTCCTCCTCCTCCTCCCTTTCTTCTTCGTGATCCTCTTCCTTGTCCACCTATTCTTCTTTCACCTCTTCCTTCTCTTCCTCCTCCTCTTCTACATCCATCCACCACCAACACTGCCACCACCTTTCCTCCTCCTCCTCCTCCTCCTCCTCCTCCTCCTCCTCCTCCTCCTCCTCCTCCTCCTCCTCCTCCTCCTCCTCCAAGAATTTTCTCCATGCAAGCCAAACTTTTCGAGAATCTGAAGTGTTTTTCTTTCTATTTTGTTTGTTTGGTTATAGGTAAAGTGCCCTTGAGATCTTGACTCTCTCTCTCTCTCTCTCTCTCTCTCTCTCTCTCTCTCTCTCTCTCTCTCTCTCTCTCTCTCTCTGACCTTGTTTTACTTTTATTTGTGTATTTTATTTATTCATTTCCGCAGAGAGAGAGAGAGAGAGAGAGAGAGAGAGAGAGAGAGAGAGAGAGAGAGAGAGAGAGAGAGAGAGAGAGAGAGAGAGAGAGAGAGAGAGAGAGAGAGAGAGAGTAGCAGTGGAATGAGGGAGGAAGGGAACAAGTAATAAACTAAAAGGAAAAGAGGGAGAGAGAAATGAATGACGGAGGGAGGGAGGGAGGGAGGGAGGGAGGGAGGGAGGGAGGGAAGAAAGAAGGAAGGAAGGAAGGAAGGAAGGGAGGAAGAAAAAAGCAACGAAGGAATAGGAATGAAGAAAAGAGAAGTAAGAAAAAAGAAGGAAGGAAAGAACAAACGAAGGAAAGAAGGAAATAACGGATGAATGATAGAAGGAAGGAAGGAAGGATGGAAAAATGACAAAAAAAAGGAAAGAAGGAAGAAGTAAAGCAAGAAACGGTGGGAGGAAAGGAAGGAGGGAAAGAAGGAAGGAGTAAAGGAAGGAAGGAGGGAAGGAGGGAAGGAGGAAATGCTGAAACACTCTCACTTGCTAACCTTAGATGAACAATTAAAGTTACAATGCCAGGAATCAACCTCTCTCTCTCTCTCTCTCTCTCTCTCTCTCTCTCTCTCTCTCTCTCTCTCTCTCTCTCTCTCTCTCTCTCTCTCTCTCTCACTCTCTCTCTCAAAGTCAGTCTGGCAATGTTTCTGTATCTGACTGGCTGTCTTGATGTCTGTGTGTTTGTATGTACGTTTCTCTATTTCTGTTTCTCTATTTTGTATATTTTCTTTGTTAATATTCCTACTTGTTTCTGTTTCTATATATACATGTACGTATGTATGTATGTATGTATGTATGTATGTCTATATTCCTTCAAGTTTGTTTTTTGTATATACATTTCTCTGTGTTTATCTGTCTGTCTGTTTCTACCTGTCTTTTTCTCTATGTATTTATAGCTTTGCCCATCTCTGTATGTCTGTCTGCTTGTATGTATGTTTCTCTCTCTCTCTCTCTCTCTCTCTCTCTCTCTCTCTCTCTCTCTCTCTCTCTCTCTCTCTCTCTCTCTCTCTCTCTCTCTAGGAAATCTTTCTCTCCCTCCATCGTAAATTAACCTAATTATTCTCTGTTGACTTTCTCGCTTCCTCATATTTTCTTCCTCCACGCGGTAAAAAGGAAACAAGGTTAATAAATTATAATCATGCGTATATTCCTATGCCATATAAAAAGGACTACGTATTTTAACTTTTTTCTCACTCTTTTTCGCCTCTCACTTTTTGTTTCTACCAGGCGAGGCGAGATATTAATAATGAAATTCCCTGAAAATGATAATGAGATGAAGCCAGAAAATGCTCCAGGAAAATCAGAAGACGAATGTGAGAGAAAAAAAAATCTGTAAATTTCTGTACTAGATCAAATTATCTAGGGAAAAAAATGTAAGGTTCGTGCAATCAGAGAGAGAAAGAGAGAGAGAGAAAGATACCAAAAAAATAAATAAATAAATAGAAAGACAAACAAGCACAGACAAACATACATAAAATACAGAAAATTACAGAAAAAAAACACAGATACAGACAAACGAACAGAAAGACATAGAGGTCAAATCTTTAAACACTGTTACACACACACACACACACACACACACACACACACACACACACACACACACACCACTAGTATTTCTCCGCTATGTAAATTCAGCGTAATATTGACCTTACGTACAGCGCTGTATTTCCTGCTAATGGTTCTCGTACTGTATCGATAAACGAGGCGACATTACCACCAGCAAGTCCCAAACCAGAGAAGGCGCCCCGCTCCTTAAGAACTCAGACGGGTAAGACTCACGAGGAAAGAAGGGAAATCTATCATTTTGAATCTGTGGTAAAGATGGCTGGGTATGTTTTGTTCAGGCACTGCCACGTGTAGGCCTGGTGGCTTCTTGCAGTTACTCTTGTTTTTTTTTTTTTTTTTTTTTTTTTTTTTTTTTTTGGGGGGGGGGAGGGAGAGAGGGCAGTGGGTTGTTTTTGTGTGTGTTTTGTGTTGTTTTTTTGTGTTGTGTTGTGTTGTGTTGTGTGTTTTTAGTGTTTTGTGTTGTGTGTTTTTAGTGTTGTGTGTGTGTGTGTGTGTGTGTGTGAAGGGAAAGTGAAATGACAATAAAGCATAAATAACTCAGTACCTTTGTATCCATTTATGTATGTATGTATGTATGTATGTATCACTATGTATTTATGTATGTATTTATGATTGTATGCATGTATCTACTGATAAGGAAACGAGACATGAAAATGACAAAAAAATCTAAATCATTCAATATATATAAATATTTATATATGTATGCATGTATGTATGTATGTACAAATGTATGTATGTATGTATATGTATGTGTGTATGTATGTATGCACTGATGAAGAAATAAGAAATCATAGTAACAATAAAAGTTGAATAATTTAAAATCCCCAAGCGTTAATAAATATAATAATGTATGTATGTACTCGTATGTATGTATGTATGTATGTATGTATGTATGTATGTATGCAGAAACAAGAAATCAAAATAATAACAAAAGGTAAATAATTCAAAATATATGAGTGACTAAGTATGTTTGTATGTTTGTATGTATGAAGGTAGACAGGTAAGCAGTATGTTGTATTTTTTTTCCTTTTATTTTATTATTATTATTTTTTTTTTCATTAGGCACCCCCAACACGCAGCTTGGAGGCCGTAAAGTCTGGCAGGATCGTTCACAACTCCCTCAGCTGTTTATCAGGTCGGGAAAGGAACAAAATGGGTCATAACAACTTTTCGTGACCTGACTCCTCCGCTGACCTGACTGACCCGAGCCTTTATTTTGACCCCCGCTGCATTATGTTGCGTTCAGGCTCTTGTTTGGACTTCCTTGCCCTTTTTTCCTTTTCTTTTCTTTTTTTTTACGATTTTTTGTGGTATTTTTTGGTCAAACTACTAACACTATTACTACTACTACTACTACTACTACTACTACTACTACTACTAATCATAATAATAATAATAATAATGTCACATTGTTTCATTCAGTTCTATGCATTTCAACGTACAATTCCTACGTGCTCCATACGAGTCCTTATTTTCCCTGTCTCTTATTTCTCTTTTTCATTTCCCTCTTTATTTTCCTCGATCACTTCCTGGATTCTCTTCCTTACTATGCTTTAAATTTTTCCTGCATTTTTTTTTCTCTGCATTTTTTCCTGTTGATTTCCGAAACAATTCCATGCAATTTCTCTTTAAGTATAATCTATATTACCTTTACCTGTGTGTTAGGATGATTACAAGTC
>NC_087191.1:9616966-9674466 GCF_035594125.1 Scylla paramamosain
TTTTCCTACTCTATAAATAAAAAAAGGTAAAAAAAATCCTTTCAGCACATTGACGCTACATTTCTGACAGCCAATGGGAAAGCGAGATTTGGTAAGACGCTAGAATTCTAACCAATCATGTTCAGGTATTCCAACATAAGAAAAATTGACAGGAGAAAAAAAAATTATGGAAACAGATGGAATTAATTGAAAAATCATTTGAGTACAACGACGCTACATTTCTGTCAGCCAATGAGAAAGCGAGATTTGTTAATACGCCGGAGTTCTAAGCAATCACATTCAAGTACTAAGAAAATAATATAAAAAAAAATAGACGCAAAGAAACAAAACAAAAAGGAAAAGAAAAAGACAAAACGAACAGAAGAAAATAACGAGGAAATAAATAAAAACTCTCAATGAGGAAACGAGAATTCTAGCCAATGACATCACATTTTAGTTAACCAATGAGAAAGCAGGAATAGACAAGACGCCACAACTGTAGCCAACCACAGTGCAGTATTCCAAAAAAGAAAAAAAAAATTAAAACAGATGGAAATTGCCACATTCCTATTAGCCAATGAGAAAGCGGAATTTGACAAGACGCCAAAACTCTCACCAATCACATTCAAGTATTTCAGTAACAAAGAAAAAAAAAGAGATAAAAAAAAATATGGTTTAATTTTCAACTAGTCACATATTAGTAATCAAGACAGACTTAGATACAGAAAGAAAAACAATTTCACACAAAACAATCAAGAAAAAAAATAAAAGGAATAAAACATAGCAAGAGTAAGAAAAATAACAGGAACAATGAAAAAAATAATAATAAAAAGCTGCACAGCACAATATTGAAATGAAGTATACTAAAGAACAAAAAAAAAAAAAAGAATCAACAAAATGTCACAAAAAACGTAATGAAAAATAAGTGAAGCAAAATATCCGAAGTATTTAAATCTTAGCATTAGAAAAAATAAATAAAAAAATAAAATAAATAGCTCAAACTGAAAAAAAACAAATTATATATACATCCTTGCATTACTGAAAAATTAAAGTGAAATCATATCTAAATGTCACACAACTCAAGAAAACGAGATCATGTAAATAAAAACAACAAAAAACAAGACGAATAAAAAAAAAAAAACAGCCACATCTTAGCGTTATTAATGATAAAAAAAAAACGAAGTAATCAAAACAAAACAAAAATCATGCAAAGTCTATAAAGAATTAAACAAAAAGACAAAGAACAAAGGAAGAGAAATACTACACAAACTCAAAAGGAACGAAAACACTGGAAGTATTTTTTTCTTTTGGTGTGTGTGTGTGTGTGTGTGTGTGTGTGTGTGTGTGTGTGTGTGTGTGTGTGTGTGTGTGTGTGTGTGTGTGTGTGTGTGTGTGTGTGTGTGTGTGTGTGTGTGTGTGTGTGTGTGTGTACAAAATATTCTTCACAGTAACCAAGAATATTAACAACAAAAGACAAACAAAGCAATAATACCCAAAACACACACAAAAAAACACCTAACAAAAAAAAACTAAAACACCCAACAAAACAAACAAAAAAATAAACAAATAAATAAAAACACCAAAGAGGAACCAAACTCAAAACCACAAACCGTCAAACCAAACACAAGACAACCCCACACAAACCAGAACACCTCGACACTCAAGGTCAGGATGCGTATGGTGAATACGGCCACACTTTGAATTAATAAACACGGTCAGACTGCGTGTAGGTCGGAGGCACCTCCCACACGTGGCTGTCCTTGATCGCTGGCTTGTAAACATTGCAGGGCGGACCATCCAGCCACAGGAACGGCGCACTGGGGAGGTGGGTCCCGAGTTTTTCAAGCCGTGGGAATGAGAAAAAAAGGTCCGATTGACAGAAGGGAGAGGGAGAAAGGAAGGAAAGCAGAGGGTGAGGGCAGAGAGGAAACGAAGGGAAGGAGAGTGAGAGCAGTGAGAAAGGGAAGGAATGGGTGAAGGCAGTGAGGAAGGGAAGGAATGGGAGAGACAGTGAGAAAGAGGAGAGGATGAGGGAAGTGAGGAATGATACAGAAAAGGAATGAAAAATAGTGGAGAGAGAGAGAGAGAGAGAGAGAGAGAGAGAGAGAGAGAGAGAGAGAGAGAGAGAGAGAGAGAGAGAGAGAGAGAGAGAGAGAGAGAGAGAGAGAGAGAGAGAGAGAGAAAAAGGAAAGCATACAGATATACTGACGAACAAACAGACGGTAGACAAACTGACAGCCAGACAGAAACAGAAAAATAACCGTGGGAATGAGAAATAGGGAACGACGGAGAGAAAACGGAGAAAGAAAAGGAAGAGGAGAGGGAGGAGAAAAGGAGAGAATAAGGGAGTGAGAGAAAAGGAGGGAAGGAATAAAAAAAAACAGGAAAGGAGAGCGAGGAAAACAAAGACAGAAAGAGAGAGACAAATGGACGGATACACACACACACACACACACAGAGAGAGAGAGAGAGAGAGAGAGAGAGAGAGAGAGAGAGAGAGAGAGAGAGAGAGAGAGAGAGAGAGAGAGAGAGAGAGAGAGAGAGAGAGAGAGAGAGAGAGAGAGAGAGAGAGAGAGAAACAGTGATATATGTAAAAAAAACACAGACAAATATGAGCCTTAAATCACCTCTTTTGACAGGTTAGTTGGGTGACAGTTTGGGAGAGAGATGGTCAGCTGAAACAAATAATACGGGGGAATAAATCTCTCTCTCTCTCTCTCTCTCTCTCTCTCTCTCTCTCTCTCTCTCTCTCTCTCTCTCTCTCTCTCTCTGTAGAGTTATTCTGTATATAAACTGACAACAAAAACAACACTTTATTGCTGCCACCACCACTAACACTATTACTTACCACTGTTAGTATTTGACTAGCTACCACCACCACCACCACCACCACAACTACTACTACTACTACTACTACTTACGAGTATTATGTAAGAGGGGTACTGACCTAGGGCAACAAAAAATAAATATACCACTAGCAAAAAAACAAGCCCACTTCTACTACTACTACTACTGCTGATACTAGAACTGCAACAGCAACAGTATCACCATCTACTTCACTATAAAAACAACAACAACAACAACAACGACCCAGTAACACCAGCCTCCTACACTCACCCATTGACACACACACAACCAAACCCACCCACCCACCCAACACACACACACACACACACACACACACACACACACACACACACACACACACACATCAAACCCCGAAGCATGAAAATTTGTCCCTCCCTCACCCATTCAGAATCACGTGATGCGCAATCAGTGCCAAAGAGAGCCACTCCACCGTCAATATTGGCACCGGAACCGCCACTTGCAATATTGCCAGGGCCGCAAGAAGACCCTCCCCCGCTTCGGCATTAGTGTTATTACCAAAATTGGCGCAAGGAAACGAGTCTGCCGAATGGTGAGTAGCTGGCAACATTTTAACTCGAATGTGACAGTCGCGTCTTGGTAGGGAGAGGGTGGGGGGATGAGAGAGAGAGAGAGAGAGAGAGAGAGAGAGAGAGAGAGAGAGAGAGAGAGAGAGAGAGAGAGAGAGAGAGAGAGAGAGAGAGAGAGAGAGAGAGAGAGAGAGAGAGAGAGAGAGAGAGAGAGAGAGAGAATTGAGGGACAGGAGGAAGAGAGGAAAGAAGGAAAGGACATGGATCATAAAAGAGAAAGGAATGAAGGAAGAAAGAAAAAGAAAGAAAGAAAGAAAGAAAGAAAGAAAGAAAGAAAGAAAGAAAGAAAGAAAGGAAGGAAGGAAGGAGAAAGAGGTAGCTGGAGAAGAAAGGAAAGGATCTGGGTCATAGGAGAGAACAGAAGGAAGGAAGGAAGGAAGGAAGGAAGGAAGGAAGGAAGGAAGGAAGGAAGGAAGGAAGGAAGGAAGGAAGGAAGGAAGGAAGGAAGGAAGGAAGGAAGGAAGGAAGGAAGAAAAGGAGAGGAAAGGAAATGAAAGGAAGAAAGGAAAGAAAAACTAGAATAAAACAGAGGAAAAGATGAAAAGAAGAACAAAGAAAAGAAAGAAAGGAACGAACAAACAAGCGAAGAAATGAAAAAGTGAAGAAAGAAAAGGAAAAGAAAGGAAAGGAAAGGTGGGAGAATATTAGAACCATAGAAGACAAAACGAGGGAATGGGAGGAAAGGAAGAAAAGAGGAGAGACTTAAGGAAAGGAAGAAAATCACGAGCAAGAAAGAGAGGAAAGAAGGAGAAGAGAAGGAAAAGAAAGGATAGGAAGAAAGAAGAGTAGGAGAGACAGAAACAAGGACAAAGACAGATAGACAGACAGACAGACAGACAGACAGACAGACAGACAGACAGACAGACAGACAGACAGACAGACAGACAGACAGACAAAGGAATTAACGAAGCAAGGAAGGAAGGAAAGTAGAAAGGTAGTAATGAAAGAAGGAAGGACAGTAGGAAAAAAATAAAGAAGAGGAAGGATTAGGGAAGAGTAGAAGGAGGATGCACATAAATGAAAACTAAAGAGGGAGGGAAGAAAGGAAGGATGAAGAAAGGAAGTAAGAAGAAAAAGACAAATGATTAGTAGAGAGAGAGAGAGAGAGAGAGAGAGAGAGAGAGAGAGAGAGAGAGAGAGAGAGAGAGAGAGAGAGAGAGAGAGAGAGAGAGAGAGAGAGAGAGAGAGAGAGAGAGAGAGAGAGAGAGAGAGATTATTTTGAAGCATGGAATGAAGGAAAGCATAATAAATTTGGACTTAAGTATGAGAGAAGGAGAAAAAGGAAGATAAATGAGGCAGAGGAGAGAGATGAACGCAGCCAGATGAGATACACATCGGACAAAAAAGTAAACAAATTCACTGATATCAAATGAGAGTATCCCTAAATTTCTTCCATTCTCAAATTCAGTCCCCAAAAAATTACCTTTAAAAAATAAGCAACACATTTCAAATTTTCCAGTTCTCAAATTTAACACAGAAACCTTTGCAAAAATTAGAAAAACTATCTTTTCTACTTTCACACAAAAAAAAGGATAAGTATATATGTACGTGAGAAAATAACGAAAACAAGCCAATTTTTTTTCGTTCTCAAATCTAACCCTAAAAAAGGAAATCTTCAAAAATATCACAACGAAAAAAAAAAATTCTACCTAAAGAAAAAGACGAATAAAAAGTATCAAATTAAAAGAAAACGAAAACATACCCCATTTTTTTCTCTCAAATTCAACCCATAAATTATCCTTTAAAAATAAAAAGAAAAACAATACCTTTCCTACCTTAAAAGATTATAAACAAACAAATATCTAATCAAAACAAAAAGAAAACACTATACAAATTTTTCGTCTTAAATCTAATCAAAACAATAATCTTAAAAAAATCAATGAGAGAAAATGTCATCTTTTCTACAAACAAAAAAAAAATAGAAAAACAAAAAAAACGAAAACATTTAACCACGAAACAGCCCTAATCACAAAAAAAAACCTTAATTACAAAAAACAGACAAAAACAAACTTAATCATAAAAAAACAGACAAAAATAAGCTTAATAAAAAAAAACAGACAAAAACGTTAATCACAAAAAACAGACAAAAACAACCTTAATCATAAAAAAAAAAAGACAAAAAAGAACCTCATCCTGCTCAGCCTTCACGTTTCACTTCAGCACACAGCGGGTTCACGGGATTCGAACCTTTTGTGTGAAACTTCGGAGCTTCAAATGAGTTCCTAGAGGCTTCGCGGCAGCTTTCCGACTCCCTCATGCAAACTCCGAAGCTCCGAGACGAATTACGAACCCTTGTTATGAAACCTTGGGGCGTTGCTTTTACTGCGAACCCTCGAGCTGGCTGGCCTCTTCTCCTTCTCCTTCTCCTCCTCCTCCTCCTCCTCCTCCACTAAATCTGCCTTTTTTCTGCTATTTTTTTTTACTCCTCTTCCTTCTCTTGTTCTGTTTTTTTTTTTTTTGCTATTCTTCTTCTTCCTTTTCTCCTCCTCCTCTTTTCTTCTATCTATTTTTTCTCATCATTTTGTCCTTTCTCATTTTCCTCTAAATCTTTCTTTTCTTCTGCTATATATTTTTTTTTATTAATCTTCCTTCTCTTCTATTTTTATCCCCTTTTGTTGTTTGCTTTTCCTTTTTGCTATTCTTCTCTTTTTTTTCTCCTTTGTCTCTCCCATGTCCTTCCTCCTATTTTCTCCTTCATTCTTTTATTTACGTTGTCTCCTCCTCTTCCTCCTCTTTCTATCCTTCCAGTTTTTCTTCCTGCTTTCTTCCTGTTATTTTATCTTCACTTCCTCCTCCACCACCTCCTTCCCTTCATTCTGTTCTTTATCTATCTCCTTTCTTCACTTTTTTTTTCCTTCCTTCTCTTCAATCACTCAACTTTCGACGTCTTCTCATTATCTTATTTACCGCTCGCCTGTTTTTCGTCTCTCTCTCTCTCTCTCTCTCTCTCTCTCTCTCTCTCTCTCTCTCTCTCTCTCTCTCTCTCTCTCTCTCTCTCTCTCTCTCTCTGACACTTCCTACGCCCGTTCCCTGATTATCGCTTCCTGCTCTCTTCCTTCTTTCCTTCCTTCTATTACTTTCTCCCCTTCCTTCCATTCCTCCTCCACCTCGTACTCTCTCCCTCCCATCTCTCCCTCCTCTCACTCACACTCCCTTCCTTTGAGTCCTTCGTACCCATAACCTCCTCTCCCTCTCTCTCTCCTCTCCCTTCCTCCCTTCTCTTCTTTCCTTCCTTTAATTATCCTAACTTTTCCTACCCTATCTTCCAACATGATTTTCTCAAAGCTGGCAGGAAATACAAGAATAATATGCTTTTGGAAAATACTTTTGACGTAGAAAATAAGTTACATGGGTGAAAAAGTGTGTGTGTGTGTGTGTGTGTGTATGACAAGAAGGATGGAAAGTATGTAGAATAAAGATATGTAACTTCTTCTTTTCTTCTTTTTTTTTTTATGAGAGAGACAGTGAGGAGGAGGAAGAGCATAAGAATGAAATTATAATTATGTAGTTTTGTTATTGCTGTTGTTTTACTTGTTTTCTTCTTCTTGTTGCTGTTGTTAAGAAACGAGGACAAAAAAAAAGGAAGGAAGCCGAACAAGAATAACAACAAGTAGAACAAGAAGTTTTGCTTGTTATTGTTGCTGTTGTCAGGAAACGAGGAGAATAACAACATTAACAAGAACATGAAGAAAAGCAAAAAAAAAGAACAAAAACAAGAAAACCAACGAGAACAAGAAAAAAAGAAAAATAACACGAATAGAAACAACAACAACAACAACAACTACTACCACTACAACAACAACCACCACCACCACCACCACCACCATCCCTCCAACAACCACCACAACCACGGCAACCCCCCCATTATTGACAGGACTGACAACAAACTGGGCACTCCAGCGAGATAAGAGCAAGCGAGGCACGTGATTGGCTGAGACACTACGACCAGCACCTGTCTCAGCCAATGAAAATGAAGCTGAGTCCGCCTCCCTTGTCTTGAGGAGGAGGAGGAGGAGGAGGAGGAGGAGGAGGAGGAGGAGGAGGAGGAGGAGGAGGAGGAGGAGGAGGAGGAGGAGGAGGAAGAGGAGGAGGAGGGCACAAGAGGACTGAGGGAAGACTTGATTAAACATATACATGCTACCGAGAGAGAGAGAGAGAGAGAGAGAGAGAGAGAGAGAGAGAGAGAGAGAGAGAGAGAGAGAGAGAGAGAGAGAGAGAGAGAGAGAGAGAGAGAGAGAGAGAAAATATATGAACACTAATGGAAGAAAGATGAAGGGAAGGAAGATAGAAGGATACAATAAAGAAAGCAAACAAGAGGAAGGAAAAGATGAATTAAATACATAAGAAATATAAGAGGAAAAGGAAAAATAAAATAGTAATAGTTAAACAAATAAAGGAAAAATACAGAGAGAGAGAGAGAGAGAGAGAGAGAGAGAGAGAGAGAGAGAGAGAGAGAGAGAGAGAGAGAGAGAGAGAGAGAGAGAGAGAGAGAAACAATCCTGACACACTCACATTCTCTCTCTCTCTCTCTCTCTCTCTCTCTCTCTCTCTCTCTCTCTCTCTCTCTCTCTCTCTCTCTCTCTCTCTCTCTCTCTCTCTCTCTCTCTCTCCCTTAAAGTTAACCAAACACAGACTAACTAATACTTCCAATCCTTTCCTTTTCCTCCCTCTCTCCTTCCCTCCTTACCTCCCTTCATCCTTCCCTCTCCCCTCTCTCTCTCTCTTCCTCTCTTCACTTACTCTTTCTCTTCTGTTCGTCCTTACTTTTCTCTGTTTGTCTTTATTTATCTTTCTCTTTTCTTCTTCTTTTCTGATTTTGTTTTCCTTTCTTTTCTTTCTCCCTTCTTTATCGCCTTGTCTCCTTCCCTCCCTCCTTTTCTTCTTCCTTTTTTTGTCTGTCTCTCTCTCTTTCATTTTTTTCTTAAAGTATTCTGCTTTTTACGTCTTTATTTCATTTCATTAGTTCTCTTCTTTCTTATTTCCTTTTCTCCTTCGCTCTTCTATCTCTCTCCTTTATTTCTTTATTCCTTACTCTATTTTTTTTCTTGCTATAATTCCTCTACTTCCTAGCATCCTCCGTTTCTCTTCTCCCTTCTTTATTTTCCTCTCTCTTTCTCTTCTCTATTTCCTTCCTTTACTTCCTTATATCCTTTTCTTCCTTCTGCCCCTCTTCTTTTTCCCCTTTTCAACTCTATTTCCTTCTTTTACTATTATTACATCCTCTCCTTCCTTCTATTTTTCTTTTCTTATTCCTTTTTTTCCTTTCATTCTCTATTTCCATCTTTCTTTTACTACCTTTTTTCTCTGTTTGTTTCCCATCTTTTTTTACTCCCTTTTTCACATTTCCTATTCTTTCTCTTTCTTTATTTCGTTCTCCCACTTTTCCTTACTTGCTTTACCCCTTCTCTACTCTGTTTCCATCTTTACCTCCTTCCCTCATTTCCTTTTTTTCAATCTTTGCTCCTTTCCTATTATATTTCTTTCTTTATCTCGTTTTTCCTTTTCCCTTTCTTAATCCGTTCTCTCTTCTCATACCCTATTTTCCATCCTTCTTTACTCCCATTTCTCTTCCCCTGCTTTATTACCCTGTTTCTCTATCGCCTCTCCTTACCCTCTTCTTCCCTTCTCACGGTGACAAGCAAACAGGAAAGTGTGAAGGTGAAGTCAAGGGAATTCAAACCCTTACCTTCCTGTAGCAAATTGGACACAGGGATTCCTTGAAACTCACTTCCCAAGATCTCCCACATTTGGTTCCTACAGTTATTCCTCAAAGGCCACTGAAAAAAAATAGTAAAAATAGTCTTTAGAAAGTGCCATTAGTCCCTCAACTTTCACATCTTTAAATTTTTGAGAACCTAAAATAAAGTTGTCTTAAAATTTACCTTACCGTTCTGTAGAAAGTGAAAGGAGAGAAAGGTTTAAATCTACACATGTTATCTCAAAATCCCTGGAGAGTCTTTGATAAGGGTGTCGGTAACTCCCTAAAAACGTCCTTAAAATCTCAAAACTTTAGACGATTAAAATTTAAAAGCGGAATATCTAACAATTTTCCTTAACACTCTTGAAAAGTATATAGAAGGAAATAAAATATGGAGTAAAATGAACCCTTAACGCCTCAAAATCCCTGAAAAAGTCTTTAAAACGTGCCGCAAGTCTCTCTAAACGTCACTAAAATTTTGTAACTCTGAAAAAGTAAAAAAAAATAAAGCAAACAAAAAACTTTATAATTTTCATCCATTATTCCCTTAACATAAGTAAAAATGGAGAAAAAAAACTGCAATGCCAACCATGATTCCCTTTCGATTCCTAAACGAAAAAAAAATAAATAAAAAAAATAAAAAAGCATACATAAAACAACACATATCATAATAAATAAAGGTAGCTCACATTATAAATAGCAGCCAACTATACACCAGAAAAAAAATAAATAAACTAATTTCATTAAAACACCTAAAAGAGAAAATCCTAACTGCTTCAGTCTATACAATGTTCAAGTTTCCAGGGCTAAACAAATCATAAGAAAAATAAATAATAATAATAGCAATAATACCAGTAACAAACACCGAAAGTTTCTGACAGTTTAAACTACCAACAGTACACAAGAAAAAGAAAAATCAATATAACACTGAAAAAAAAAACAAGAAAAAAAACAACTTAAATACAAAAAAAGAAATACAAAAAAAAACCTAATCCCTAACACAACCAAGAAAAAAAAAGTTAAATTACCTCTTAACCCTAAAAGAAAATAAAACAACAGCAAACTTTCACGGATTAACGCAAACGAAAAACAAAAAAAACACGTAAGATAAACTTGGATTAACCTTACCGTCAAAAAAAAAAACACCACCTTTAATTAACAGTGAGGAGAGAAACATTAGAGAGAGTTAACCTGTGAAGCGAAAGAAAACAGAAATGGAATTGTATCTTAGCGGTTTCTATTTCTGGAGGAGGAGGAGGAGGAGGAGGAGGAGGAGGAGGAGGAGGAGGAGGAGGAGGAGGAGGAGGAGGAGGAGGAGGAGGAGGAGGAGGAAGAGCAATGGGAAGACGAAGAGTAATAGGAGAAGAAAGAAGAGGAAGAGGAAGAGAAGGAGCAGAAGGAGAGGGAAATGCAAATGATGTGTTAATGACTCGGTAATTAAGGACTTTATTACGCCAAGCTGAGGTGACTGGGTCTGTCTGTCTGTCCCGGTGACTGACTGCCTGACTGCCTGCCTGCCTGACTGCCTGACTCCCTACCTACCTGACTGATTAACTCTCTCTCTCTCTCTCTCTCTCTCTCTCTCTCTCTCTCTCTCTCTCTCTCTCTCTCTCTCTCTCTCTCTCTCTCTCTCTCTCTACAAGCTCAAAAAATGCAGAATTAGACCCAGATTTCAGCACAGATAAACAGCCACCCCAACATTAATTACAGGTGAGGGAAGCGCACGTGATTCACCTGTACACCTTAATTAGACGTCTACGCACACCTGACTTTCCCCTACACTCGCCTCAACCCAGCAATTGTAGTATATTTAATTCAGGTGATATTTCAGACCACAGAGAATATACGTTCTGTTAATATCAGAAAGGGTGTGGCAGTATGTTTATGAATGCTCTCTCTCTCTCTCTCTCTCTCTCTCTCTCTCTCTCTCTCTCTCTCTCTCTCTCTCTCTCTCTCTCTCTCTCGTTTTGAATTACAACTCTTCTATTTTTTCTTTTTTCTTTTTTTGTTGTTTTTTTCACAAGATCGTAATATTATTTTTTTACTTCCTATTTTTTTATTCTATCTTATTTCCCTTTATTGTCTTTTTTTTCTTTTAATCTACTGCCATTTTCTTTTATCTTAATTTCTTAAAAGCTTGTCAGGTGCTTTGCTGATGCGTGTGTTCCCAATATATATTCTCTAATTACGGTATATCCCAGGTGTTCAAGGGAAGTCCTTCAGTTGTAGTTAAATATATTATTTCTCCCTTTTCATCTGAGTTTCTTTTCTCCTTCATTTCGTTCTCTTCCATGGCGCCTAACAAAATAATGTCAGGTTTGTTGAATTTACATACCTTGAATTTTCTCTTTACTGCTTCATTTATTTTCTTTTCAAGGTGTGTAACAAAATACTGTAACCTTATTTAAATTTGTCCATCTCAAATTGTTTTGTCTTCGTCTCTATTTCTTCATTTCTTTTTTTGTTCAAAGTGTCTAACACAATCCTGCAAGATTAGCTAAGGTTGTCCATTTGTCACGGTTTCTTTGCCATGTATATCCTGGATTTAATGGTCCCGAGGTGTCCATTTAAATAGTTCATTAATTAACTCTGCCCATCTATCACTGTTCCTTGCCTGCATATATTCCTGTTCTGTACTCTCTAAACACGTCCAGCCATATACTTTAAGGTTGGTAAAGTTTGTTCATCTACCACAGTTTCTTATTTCTCTCTCTCTATATATATTTTTTTAAATTTAGTACAATTCTACTGTGTCCAACAATATACTCATTTAATTTAACCTGTCTCCGTTTCTTGCAAATACGTTTATTCAAGTCAAAATCTATCACTGTTTATGAATTATTTGTATTCTTTTTTCTCTCTCTCTCTCTCTCTCTCTCTCTAAAAGCGTCAAACTGAAATACTCCAGGTTTAGTTTAGTTTATCCACGCATCAATGTTTATCTTCTTTAACTGACCACTTTCTGAAGCTGCATAACTAAATTCTCGAAGTTTACCTAAGTTTCTTCACCTGTCACTGTCTTCTATCAGTCTTATGACTCGAGTGCTGCAGGAGGGCAGACTCAACAACTCTCTGAAACTAAGATGAAACTAAGCTGGCCTTTATTTTATACTCCCTTTAGAATTTCAACTATCTTGTGATTTCTTTTCTTTTCTATTTTATTTTAGTTTTCTTTTTTTCTGAAGACGAAGCAAATTATCATGCTTTTTCTTTCCTTTTATTTTGTGCCCTTGCTCAGATTTTCCCTCCCTTTTAAAGGAGACAAAGCAAATTAGCAAGCACTTTTAAATCTTTATGGCCATGGTAGGCCCCGTTCATGCGTAAAAAAACCGTATTTCTTCATTCACTGCTCTCGTATTTTCATTTATTTTCTAGTCACTTTTCTATTTATTTACCATTTATAGAAGACAAAGCAAGTAAACAAGCTATTTTTTTCCTTCAATTTCTATACCTTTAGTCAGC
This sequence comes from Scylla paramamosain, assembly GCF_035594125.1. NCBI lineage: Eukaryota > Metazoa > Arthropoda > Malacostraca > Decapoda > Portunidae > Scylla > Scylla paramamosain. Next base: position 9,629,561 of record NC_087191.1, read on the forward strand.
CTCCACGCATGACAAGAACCCGTACATTCCTTCATCCAATTCTCCCTTACTGTGTGTTTCCCTTTAAGTACCTTCGGTTTATCTAAGTCAGTCATCTCGCCCACAAGGATTGACTGAGCGTGAGTGTGTCTGTGTCTCTTCCTTTGTTCTTTGCCTTTGCGCGGGTGTCTTAATGAAAAGGATTTACCCTTGTGAGTTCATTAGAGGGAGTTCCCTGCCCTCGCCCTCTCTCTCTCTCTCTCTCTCTCTCTCTCTCTCTCTCTCTCTCTCTCTCTCTCTCTCTCTCTCTCTCTACTATTCCCCTAGTCATAATTTTCTCTTCCTGCAGCATCCCCTTCTCTCTCTCTCTCTCTCTCTCTCTCTCTCTCTCTCTCTCTCTCTCTCTCTCTCTCTCTCTCTCTCTCTCTCTCTCTCTCTCTCTCTCTCTCTCTCTGTGTGTGTGTGTGTGTGTGTGTGTGTGTGTGTGTGTGTGTGTGTGTGTGTGTGTGTGTGTGTGTGTGTGTGTGTGTGCGTGTGTGAGTCCTCAGGCCCCTTTTGCTATCATGCATTTCTCTTCCATTACTCTCTCTCTCTCTCTCTCTCTCTCTCTCTCTCTCTCTCTCTCTCTCTCTCTCTCTCTCTCTCTCTCTCATACCCGAACACATGCAAATTTCATTTAGGCAATTATTTTTGGCTCAGCAGCAGCACAAGAGTGAGAGGTGCTTTGTTGACAGAGGAGAAGGAGGAGGAGGAGGAGGAGGAGGAGGAGGAGGAGGAGGAGGAGGAGGAGGAGGAGGAGGAGGAGGAGGAGGAGGAGGAGGAGGAGGAGGAGGAGGGTGCAGTGAAGATTGTAGCGGAAGTAGAGTAATCTGTAATGTGTCTCTCTCTCTCTCTCTCTCTCTCTCTCTCTCTCTCTCTCTCTCTCTCTCTCTCTCTCTCTCACCGCAAACACGAAAAACAAACCCAGAAGAAAAATAAAAACTACAATCAACACAAAGTCAATAGAAAATAAACACACACAGAAATTGAGCCAAAGACGAATAAGAATAAACTGACCAATTTTCCTTTTCTCAAGCGCTGTGGCGAAAATTCAAAGGTCAGCCCGGGTCACTCAAGGCCACAGAAAGGTCATATTGAGTCCCATTTAGGCCAGGAAATATAAACAACAAAAATAAATAAAGGAAGAAGAGACGGAGGAGACAGTGAAATTGAGAAGAGAATTTTGAAGAAGGAAGGGAGAAAAGTAGGAATATAAAGAAAGTAAGTAAGGAATGGAGGGGAAAGAGAAAAGAGGGATAGGAAAATAAAAAGAAAAGGAGATAAAGGAAAGAACTCAAGGAAACATGGACATAAATAAGTAAAGAAAGCAGATAAATGAAAAATAAAGGAGAAACTAGGAAGACGAAAGAGAAATTAAAGAATAAGGAATGGAGAAGAAAGAGAAAGGAACGAGTAAAGACGATAAACGTGAAAGAGAAAAAGAATAACAAACTAGAAAGAATAAGAAAGAAGAAATAATGGAAACAAGATAAAGTTCATGAAATAAAAAAAATAATGAATGACGAATAGGAAGAATAAGAAAAAGAAAAATGAAAAACGAAAAAGTACGACGTAGAAGAATCAAGAAAAAGGAGGAAAGTTGATAAGATCACACATAAAGAAGTGAGTAAAGAAGGAAGAGAGAAAGAAGTAGAGGACAAAATTTAGGAAGGGAGAGAGAAAGGGAGAGAAAGACAGGGAGGGAGGGAAGAAATAAAGAAAGATAAGGACAAAAGGAATGGGAAAGGGAAAGGGAAAGGGAGAGAGAGAGAGAGAGAGAGAGAGAGAGAGAGAGAGAGAGAGAGAGAGAGAGAGAGAGAGAGAGAGAGAGTTAAGAAAGAACTGATCATGTTGAAGTAAAAATTTTTAAATCCCACAAACTCTCTCTCTCTCTCTCTCTCTCTCTCTCTCTCTCTCTCTCTCTCTCTCTCTCTCTCTCTCTCTCTCTCTCTCTCTCTCTAAGACCCAAAAACATGTACAAACACGCTCTCAAAAACAACAATACACAAATTATAGGCAAACAAGCTTCTTAACTACCTAATTGAGGAGGTAGTTAAGGATAATTAGTAATACCTGGGCCACTTAAACCTCTCAAAGGAACCCAACGAGAGAGAGAGAGAGAGAGAGAGAGAGAGAGAGAGAGAGAGAGAGAGAGAGAGAGAGAGAGAGAGAGAGAGAGAGAGAGAGAGAGAGAGAGAGAGAGAGAGAGAGTTGCTATGATGACTTAGGCCAGACGTGGTCCATCTCCCTTATGTTTTATGACGCAGAGGAAGCGGGAGGAGGAAGAGGGAGGGGAAGAGGAGGTGGAGGTGGTGGTGGTGGTGGTGGTGGTGGTGGTGGTGGTGGAGGAGGGATAGAAGTCGATGTTCTAGTTGTAGTGAGGAGGAGGAGGAGGAGGAGGAGGAGGAGGAGGAGGAGGAGGAGGAGGAGGAGGAGGAGGAGGAGGAGGAGGAGGAGGAGGAGGAGGAGGAGAACGAATAGGACGAATGAGAGAGAAAAGGGAAAAGTAATAGATAGGGAAACATAAGTAAGAAGGAATAGATGATGACAATAAAACAACAAGAACAAAAACAAGAAGAACAGGACAAAAATGATAAAAAGTGGCAAGAGAAAGATACAAACTAAGAAGGAAAGGACAGGAAGAGGAAAGATGTAAAAGGAGGAAGAGGAAAATTAAGCAGAAGAGGATAATGGAGGAGGAGGAGGAGGAAGAGGAGGAGGAAGAGGAGGAGGAGGAGGAGGAGGAGGAGGAGGAGGAGGAGGAGGAGGTAGATGGATATATGGAAGACTCTTGGGGAAAAGGTCTTGATGGTTGGTGATTTGCTTAAGTGACCTTCCCTTGTGTGTGTGTGTGTGTGTGTGTGTGTGTGTGTGTGTGTGTGTGTGTGTGTGTGTGTGTGTGTGTGTGTGTGTGTGTGTGTGTGTGTGTGTGTGTGTGTGTGTGTGTGTGAAAACAGAAAGACACAAACAGACAGACAGACAGACAGACAGAAAAAAAAAAAGGCTTACAACAAATGCCAACAAAGGTTTTTCACGGTGCACGGATCGGATCAAGAAGAATTCATCAAATATTCAAAAAAAAACACAAACCCTTCCAAAAAAATAAATAAATAAAAAAAATTTCCAGCGTGCGGTTCAAAACACTGGAGCTGCCAACATTCCAAACGGTAACATTAAAGACAGGAGTACTTTTTTCCTCGCCCTCTTTTACCTTCCCTTGTTAAACTGACACGCAACTTCGATCACCCTCACATTACCTCATCCTTACCTGCTCCTTACCTGCCCTCACCTCGCCCCTGCCTCTCCCTAATCCACACCTTCCCCCTAATCTTGCCTCCCCATAGTAATCGCCCCTCTCTGTCTCTCTTAACACTCTTTGATCTCGTCTGTGTCTCACCTTCATTCGTTTTTTAATTTCTTTTTATTATAAATCTACACTTTTTTTCTATCTATAAAACACCGTTGCTTATTTTATCCTGTTTGTGTGTTTGTATGTTTGTCTTCGTTTCTAATTTTTGTCTTCTTCCTATTTATCTTTAATCTGGTATTCTTTGTTTCTCGTTCTTCGTTTCGTTCTTATTTTCTATTCCTTTCTACATTTTTTTTACTCTTACTTGTTTTTCCCTTTTCTACATTTTTTTTTCCTTTTTCTCCATATCCTCCTTTTCCTCCTCCTCCTCTTCCACTTTCTCTTGTCATTTTCCCCTCTGTTCATCTTCCTTCCTTTATATCTTTCCTCCTACTCGTCTCCCCTTTTCCCTATATCCTTCTCAGCGTCTTCATTTCCTCCTCCTCTTCCTCCTCCTCCTCCTCGCCTGTTTCTCTCATAACCTCTCCCAACCTCTCCCAGTCTTACCGACCCAACTAAAACCATTCTCATCTCTCTCTCCCGCTCCCCAGCCTTGTCTAACCCACTCCAATCCTCTTATCCTCTCCCTCTCCCTCTCTCTCTCTCTCTCTCTCTCGCCGTCTATTCTACGCCATCCCCTCGTCTTCCCCCCGATTCCAAGCAATAGCGATATAGTAACGTGGTTTCCAGGAATGTCGCGGCGCTGTGAATGGGATCAAGCCCTTATGAATCTCCCTGAATGCGATCCCACACTCCACTCGAGGAATCCACACCAAAGTTCCGATTGAAAAGAGGATCCGTGAACTGATATGTAGAATCGGAAGCCACGGTGGTGCACGATGGAGGTCTTCACATGGGTTAGGTGAGTTTGGTTTCTTGCGTGTTTTTTTTTTTTTTTGGGTGGGGTTTTGTGTTGTGTGGTTTGTTTTGTTTGTGTTGTATTTGTGTGTTTGTCTATTTGTTTATTTATCCGTGTATTTGTTTGTTTGTTTGTACTTTTGTTTACTTGTTCGTTGTCATTATCACTTTTTTTTATTTTTGTTTATTTTTTATTGATTCATTTATTTATTTATTATTAGTTTCTTCTTTATTTATTTATTTTCGTCTTTTTGTGTCTACTGTGTTTTGTTTTTTCAACATCTAAAAGCGGCAAACCTCACTTTTTCCGCGTTTTGAAAGACTAAGCACACAAATTTCAAATATTTCAATGCCTGGGAAAATGAAAAGTTAAAATTTTATAAGTCATTCATTATAGAAAATCCATAAGAACATAAATATTTGTGATTGACTTTGGAGTTTTCCATTCAAAACACTAAATATCTAAATCTTACACATTGCAGTAGCTAAGGGCGGGGGGGGAAGGGGCAAGGGATTCGGACTGTTAAGAACACTCCAAGTAGAACCATGTGAAGGAGTGGAAAAAGCGAGTACTCTTTTTTTTTTTTTTTTTTTTTGTGGGTTTAAAAGAATGCATATGCAATTTGAAAATATTCTAGCCGTGAAAAAGGAAGGAAATTATCATGAGAATTTTAAGAGTGAAAACAAAAGAAATCCATATTTTTCTGTGTTTAGGAGATAAATATGTAACTTTTGAAAATATGCTACATAAAAACAACACATGAAACACTACATATATAAACTACATAAAATAATAAAAAGTAACCTTTCATAAACTACCACATAACACCACACACGTCTGGTGCTGAGATTTCAAAGGACAAAAGATAAAATAAATAAATAAATAAAGCTGCGACGTTCATAAAAGCCATTCACTATACAACAGAAGCTTTCAAGAATGGAAAAAATAACGTGATATTTTTTCTATAGGAAGCTGAAAAATGCAGAACATGACATTTTTTTCAGTACTACTCACCAAGTCGGAGAAATCTTAGAGACGTAAAGAAACAGTACGGGGAAAGTTGTATTCATTATAGAAGGGTTTTTTTTTTTTTTCTTGGGGGAAACGGAAAAATCATTCTCGACTTTTAAGGGACGTTTGTAAAAATTATATACATGTCAGTAATAGAGATCCCAATAACTTTAGAAATACTTAAATACGTAACGCCCTTAAAAATTATATATATTTGTTTTAGAGATCCCAGTAACTTTAAAAACACCTAAATACGCAAACCTCTTAAAATTTATGTACATGTTAGTTATAGAGATCCCAGTAACCTTATAAATACAAATATAAAAAAAAAGGAGAAAGCCGAATTCACTGTAGATTTTAAAGAACGTAAAAATAATTCACCTGTTTTCTTCCTTTTTTTTTTAGCGTTTTAGAATACAAAATACGTACTGTATGTGCAAGTATAGAACGAGTAATGGCTTTATAGATAAAAAATAAAATAAAATAAAATATAAAAGTCCCCATCTTCAAGGGGTTTTCACTACAAGAGACGTGTCATACTATAGAAAAAAATCATCTTTTTTTTAGTTTGAAATTACCTACTACATTATGTAAGCTATAGAGATTCCAGTAGCTCGAAAAAAGAGAAAAGAAGCAAAAATTTCCTAGGCGGCACTCACTACAGGAGAGGGTCACGTCATGATAATGGGAAAAAAATTCATCACTTTTTTCTTTTTTTTTTTCTCGCGTGTTTAAAAAATAGCATTATGTAAGTTATGGATAAAAACAGACAACAAAAAGTAAGAGTCGCCATTTTCATAAGAGTCATTCACTAGCGGGGGAAGCGTCATATGGGAAAAAAATAGTTGATCTGCTTTATTTAATTATCTACTTTTTTTTTCTTTTTTGCCTTTAAAATACGTACACGGTTATATAAAGGTACGTTACAGAAAACAAAATAGCTAAAAAAAAGTGGACGAGTCAATATAAAAACGTAATAGTTACCACACACACATACCACAAAAATAATGTTAGGTAATAAAAGATCAAAATACCTAAAAAATAAAAGAAAAGAAAAAATAAAAAAAAGCTGCAATATTTTCAAAAAGCATTCCCAGTAGCAGGAAGTGGAGAATCCATAACAAAAAAAAAACATAATTCATCATTTTTCTCCCTTAATAACTGCTACGCAAATCACTTTTATGAATCAACATACGCAAAAAGAAAAAAAGTAAACAAGAATCCCCATTTTTCAAGAGGCATTCACTACAGCAGGAATACAAAGGAATACAAAGGAAAGCCAAACAACACCAGACCTACAGGTATTTGCAAAGCTGTTTGGTAACTACTCCCAAATGGCTACAGGGGAGAGAGCCAGAAGAGTACACCAGAGGAGACAGCACAGTACACCAGGAGGAGGAGGAGGAGGAGGAGGAGGAAGAGGAGGAGGAGGAGGAGGAGGAGGAGGAGGAGGAGGAGGAGGAGGAGGAGGAGGAGGAGGAGGAGGAGGAGAACGCGTTATAATAATTCAGTGCAGAACGCGTAGTAATAAAGGACTAACATTTTTCAAGCCATTTCAAATACCGGGTTACGCAAGTAGGCAGTAAGTGAAGGGGAGCGCTCCTTTTTTACGAGGGGGTCACGCCGCGCAGCCGTGTGGTGGTGGCGTGCCGTGCCGCGGGGGAATATTCCATCGAGGGGCCGCGCGGTGTCTGGGAAATGACTGGACGACCTGAGAATAATATTAGGCACATCTGGACCCACCTGCCAGGATGTGTGTAACCTGTCTCATTACCTGTGTGTGTGTGTGTGTGTGTGTGTGTGTGTGTGTGTGTGTGTGTGTGTGTGTGTGTGTGTGTGTGTGTGTGTGTGTGTGTGTGTGTGTGTGTGTGTGTGTGTGTGTGTGTGTGTGTGTGTGTGTGTGTGTGTGTGTGTGTGTGTGTGTGTGTGTGTGTGTGTGTGTGTGTGTGTGTGTGTGTGTGTGTGTGTGTGTGTGTGTGTGTGTGTGTGTGTGTGTGTGTGTGTGTTTTTGCGGGGTGGGGTTGAGGGAGGGAGGGTGAGAGAAGGAGAGAGAGATGAGAGAGAGAGAGAGAGAGAGAGAGAGAGAGAGAGAGAGAGAGAGAGAGAGAGAGAGAGAGAGAGAGAGAGAGAGAGAGAGAGAGAGAGAGAGAGAGAGAGAGAGAGAGAGAGAGAGAGAGAGAGAGCAGACAGACAGGCAGAAAGACTAACTCACTGACTCACTGAATAAATCAATAAATAACATAATGAGAGGCAGACACACACTTAAAGATGATTGACTGATTGACAAACTGAACCAATAACCGACTGAAAAAAAGGAAGAAATACACACGAAGACACAGACAGGCAGACACACATACACACACACACACACAAACACACAGACTCAAACAAAAGGAGACACACACACACACACACACACAGATAAGCAGACAGACAGACAGACAGACAGACAGACAGACAGACAGACAGACAGACAGACAGACAGACAGACAGACAGACAGACAGACAGACACACACACAGACAGACAAGCATCTTTCATGTTCTCCAACTTTGATTTTACTTCACTTATTCATATTTACTTCCCAATTTCTTTCGTCTTTTCTCTTTTGGTGTAAATAATTTTTCTTGTAACTTTCTCTTCCTTCGTTTCTCAGACATTAATGATCCTCCTCCTCCTCCTCCTCCTCCTCCTCCTCCTCCTCTCCTCCCTTTCTTTCCCTCTCCCTTCATTCACCATCTTTCTTTCCTCCTTTTTCCTGCTTCTTATACACCTCCTCCTCTTCCTCCTCTTCTCCCGATACCCAATCATCTCCTCCACCTCCTCCTCCTTCTCCCCTTCCTCCTTCACCACCTCTTCTCCCAACACCAAACCATCTTCCCACTCCTACCTCTCCTCCTCCTCCTCCTCCTCCTCCTCCTCCTCCTCCTCCTCCTCCTCCTCCTCCTCCTCCTCCTCCTCCTCCTCCTTCTCCTTCTCCTCCTCCTCCTCCTTTTTGTTGACACCTAATGAAGGTTTGTTAAGTAAAGGACCAACCAAAACTCGGAACGGATCTTTAAAGTGAAAAAAAAGGGAAACTCCAAAACTTTTTCCCTTTGCATGGAAGTTAGAGAGAGAGAGAGAGAGAGAGAGAGAGAGAGAGAGAGAGAGAGAGAGAGAGAGAGAGAGAGAGAGAGAGAGAGAGAGAGAGAGAGAGAGAGAGAGAGAGAGAGAGAGAGAGCAAAACAAGAGGGAGAGGGAAAGGTGGAATGAACGAATGTAAAGAATGCAAGAAAAAACAAAGAAAAATGAGAAAAACGCAAAGAAAGAAATGTCGAAATAGAAAAAGAAAAAGAAAGGGAGAAAATTGAAACACAAGGAAAGAACCAGAGGTCACGTGGTAAAGAGAGAGAGAGAGAGAGAGAGAGAGAGAGAGAGAGAGAGAGAGAGAGAGAGAGAGAGAGAGAGAGAGAGAGAGAGAGAGAGAGAGAGAGAGAGAGAGAGAGAGAGAGAGAGAGAGAGAGAGAGAGAGAGAGAGAAGGATCAGAAACAAGATAGACGTGCGTAGCGTTGGCAATACTGGTCGCAGTGAGAGGTTGTAATTAGCGTTGGTAACAGTGGCCGAGGAGAGAAGTAAATTAGAAGTCACAAAGTTTCTCTTCTACTTTGACGTGACGCATTTGGTGAAATTTGTTTAGCACGAGTGACGGAGTACCAAAGGATGTCTGTCTGTCTGTCTGTCTGTCTGTCTGTCTGTGTCTGTCTGTCTGTCTGTTTCATTATGTCTGTTTATATGTTATGTGATGTCTGTCCGCTTTTTTTCTGTTCGGTTGGTTTTCTTTCTTTTTATGAGGTGTTTTGTGCTTGCTCTCTCTCTCTCTCTCTCTCTCTCTCTCTCTCTCTCTCTCTCTCTCTCTCTCTCTCTCTCTCTCTCTCTCTCTCTTGCGTGCGTGACTTCACTGTATTTTAATCATTATGTCTGTGTGTGTGTGTGTGTGTGTGTGTGTGTGTGTGTGTGTGTGTGTGTGTGTGTGTGTGTGTGTGTGTGTGTGTGTGTGCAGGTCAATAACACGCAGTATCCTCAACCCTCCATCTTTGTCTGTGTTAAAAAGATAAGCTTTAGGTGTTAACGAGTTCACTCCTATCAAGCTTTTTTCTCTCCCATCATTTCCTCCAATCTTTTTTTACTTTTTTTCTCTCATTCTTTGCTGACAACCACCAGCAACACTTTTTTTCCCTGCAGTTAAGGAAGTCATTTCTTATTTGACACTCACATCACTTAGTTACATTATCTCTCTCTCTCTCTCTCTCTCTCTCTCTCTCTCTCTCTCTCTCTCTCTCTCTCTCTCTCTCTCTCTCTCCATTTTTCTCTTTCTGTTCCCATTTTTCTCTTACTGTTAACTTTGGCACTTTGCCTTGTTACTGAGAGAGAGAGAGAGAGAGAGAGAGAGAGAGAGAGAGAGAGAGAGAGAGAGAGAGAGAGAGAGAGAGAGAGAGAGAGAGAGAGAGAGAGAGAGAGAGAGAGAGTTCTAAAATATATGTATAAAATTTACTCATTTAAAAATTTCACCACGAAATTACGAATGAAAACCCGATAAATAAACACGTCTTCACTTTTTACTCCTCCCACCTGCGCACCTACACTTAGTCTCGTTAATCTGAGCGCATACCTTCCTACGGAGCATAATCTTGTCCCTAATCACGCTCATTTCCATAATTATCCCTCGTATTGTCGCAACATGACGGTACAACAATCAACACTCTTACATCTCACTCTGTTTCACGGTGAATATTTGTTTTTGTCACCGTTTTTCACCAGGTGCGAAAATAACATGCATTTTGTTAAGTAGGAGAGGGAGAGTCTTGGGATAAAAAGTTTAAAAATGGCCTATTTAAAAATGGCCTATTTATGTGCCAGTCTCCAAAAGCGTTGTTCGTCGAAGTTTATATTTCTTCTATCCAAAGTTGATATTTTTACGCTTTTTTTTTTTTTACTTTGTGTTCTAATTAGGGGAAAGAAAACTGCGAAAAAGGGAAATAAAGAAAAGCAAAGGAAAAAAAAAAGATCTGATGGTGATTCTGAAGTCTATGTTATTGTAAAGTCTCATTACGTTATGGTAAAGTCTTTGTTATGTTGCTGTAAAGTTCTGCTGTTATTTTAGTCTTGTTCTATAGCTGCAAAATCTTGTTCTGTCATTGTAAAGTCTTCGTGTTATTGTAAAGTGCTCTTCTGTTGCTTTAAAGTCCTGTTTTGTTATCGTAGTCTTGTTATCGTAGTCTTGTTGTTACCATAAAGTCGTCATATGTTATTATACACTCGTCTTCTTACTGTACAGCCTTCTTGTTATTGTAAAGTCGTTATTGTAAAGTCATGCTATTGTAAAGTCTTGTTATTGTAAAGTCATGCTATTGTAAACTCTTGCTATTGTAAAGTCTTGAAATATCAGGTAAACATGGATGGAACCATAATGGAAGAGTAAACTGTAATGATTCTTAACCTTTGACGGCATGAAAAAGTATCGTGTTAGACTCAATAAAGTCCTCTAAAGGTTTCCAGAATAAAACCAGACAGGTGACGCGGTAATGAATGGTTTGGCAGGTAATGGAAGCACTTTTGCACCGCCGTCTTTTTATCTGCTGCTTTTTGCCTCAATTTGCAATACAAGAATAACAAGCAGAACAGGAAGCAGGTGATTTAAACTCTCACGACTTCTAACTTCAAAACACAGAATTCGCGCAATATAATTTTCTTCTGTCATGTGTTACTTTTAAATTATGTGACTTTTTTTCTTTTCCGAGTAAAACTACTTGCAATTTCAAAACAGGCATCTTGTGTGTGTGTGTGTGTGTGTGTGTGTGTGTGTGTGTGTGTGTGTGTGTGTGTGTGTGTGTGTGTGTGTGTGTGTGTGTGTGTGTGTGTGTTTTCTTTTTTCAGTCACGTCTCTTTGATTCATAAATAAAATAACATTCTTTCTTTCATCTAAAAAAAAAGAAAAAACTTCCAATTTCAAAACACAAAAATCTAGTAACTCTTTCCTCCACCGTCAACACTCTACTCTTTAAATCAAACACAAAACTAAACACGCACCATAACAGACAACCTTTACAATTCCAGTACAATGACTCACTATTTCAGGACACACGAATTACTTAACTTTCTCTCCCTCCAGTCATGAATATCCCACTCGCAAATCAAACGCAGCACCAGTCACGTATCACCCAAACCTCAGAAAAAGACGGAGAGTTTAACAGGAGACAAATCACATGCTGCCCACCATTACTCTCTGACATGCATGCAATACTTCAACGTGGAGAATAAGAGAGGCATGACGGGATGATAGACACTACGAGACGATAACAGACCGAGAAAACTGCCGCCATGTAATATCGAGGGTTAAACTTTTCTCAGCGAGTAGAAAGGGATAAGTTAGCCAAGTTACTTCACACCTTCATGCTAGTGTCGAACTTAAGGGGGACATTTTCATAGCCGAGCAGGACACGTGGAGGAGCATGGGAGGATAAAGGCAGACAGGTAAGCCAACCACGCACCTGTACTAGCTCTTACGTCACTTACAAAAGTATCGATTCAGGTGGGTGACTCTTCTTAACACCTCGCACTCTTACTAAGAATGAAAGCAACGGGAGTGAGATGACGTGTGTCTCAACGTTTCAGCATCCCTTCTCTACAACTTTTAGCAGGCTGTAGCGGAGGTTGCTGGTGTTTTCAAGGGTGTTTTCGTATCTCTATTGATTGTTTAGCAGGGTCGAGTGGAAGATGTTGGGATTTCAAGGGTGTTTTCGTGATTCTAGTGGTGGATTTGCAGTTTCTAGTGTAAGCTGTTAGAGGTTTCAAGGGTGTTTTCGTGATTCTAATGATGGTTTAACAGGCTCTAACGGGAGATACTGCGGGTTTTTTTTTTTTTTAAGGGTGTCTCATGATTCTAATGATAGTTTAAAAGGCTCTAAAAATAAGTTAATAGAATTTTCAAAGATGTTTTCATGACTTGTGAGATCTTGACGGGATTAACTGGAAGTGTTTTTCGGATTTCACAAAGGTGGTTCCATGATTTTAGTGACAGTTAAGAGGGTTTCACAGTTGTTTTCGGTATTATAGTGACGGTCTTGCAAGGACACGGCATTATCACTACGAGAAGCACCTAAGGGAGTACGACTAACCATTCATGTTGCCTTATGGGAAAGCAAAGCGTTTCACAATACATCCCTACGATAGAAGGAAAAAAAAAAGAGACAAATGAAACAAGGGAATAATAAAATAAAGTACGAAGAAAGGAAGTAGTAGTAGTAGTAGTAGTAGTAGTAGTAGTAGTAGTAGTAGTAGTAGTAGTAGTAGTAGTAGTAGTAGTAGTAGAAGTAGTAGTAATAGGAAAATAAAGCAGTATAGTGCAAAAAAAATAAAACAGTTGAACAGTTACAATAAAAAGATAAAATAAATAACCATGTAAGTATAAAAATCGATACGAAAAATATAAAGAAAAAAAGGCAAGATGCATTTGTGGTTGGAAAATGTTTTAAAACGAAATGCAAAAATGGAAAAGGCAAACGTAAGTCGCGAAAAATACACGAAAATTACAAATAAAAGGCAAAAAGAATGATGAAAAGAATAAAAAAGATAAGATGCTTAGTAGGAGAAAAAAACAAAAGTAACGGTGGTAAAGGTGAAAGAGAGAGAGAGAGAGAGAGAGAGAGAGAGAGAGAGAGAGAGAGAGAGAGAGAGAGAGAGAGAGAGAGAGAGAGAGAGAGAGAGAGAGAGAGAGAGAGAGAGAGAGAGAGAGACGTAGACAGAACAACAGAGGCGGGAAGAGAGAGTAACAGACAGAAATGGAAGGAGAATATCAAGTAACAGGAGGAGGAGGGAGGGAGGGAGAGAAACAAAGGGAAGAAGAAGAAGAAGAAGAAGAAGAAGAAGAAGAAGAAGAAGAAGAAGAAGAAGAAGAAGAAGAAGAAGAAGAAGAAGAAGAAGAAGAAGAAGAAGAAGAAGAAGAAGAAGAAGAAGAAGAAGAAGAAGAAGAAGAAGAAGAAGAAGAAGAAGAAGAAGAAGAAGAAGAAGAAGAAGAAGAAGAAGAAGAAGAAGAAGAAGAAGAAGAAGAAGAAGAAGAAGAAGAAGAAGAAGAAGAAGAAGAAGAAGAAGAAGAAGAAGAAGAAGAAGAAGAAGAAGAAGAAGAAGAAGAAGAAGAAGAAGAAGAAGAAGAAGAAGAAGAAGAAGAAGAAGAAGAAGAAGAAGAAGAAACTAACAAACAGAAACTTGAAGCAGAAACGAACATAAATGAGAGAAGAATATCAAACAACTGGAATAGGAGGAGGAGGAGGAGGAGGAGGAGGAGGAGGAGGAGGAGAACAGGACTCAGGAGCACCGTAGGGACACAGTACGATGGAAGGAGAAGAAACAACAGCGTCACCACTCCATCCCTCGTCACAAGACACTAATGCACCTTGCTCCCTGCCCGCCCTGTCGTGACGGCCGCCAGGGAGCCGCTAGGATTCCCGGACCGAGGTACGCTGGGAGGAGAAAGTTAAGGCGGGAACGTACTGCAGCCACATCACGTACTGTTCCTGCCACACTCAGATAACGAAGAGATGGTGATGATTAAGATTAAATAGTAGTCTATAATCTATACTTCTCATACTTATTCTGGTAAACTACTACTACTACTACTACCACTGCTACTACTACTACTATTACGCCCCAAGTATAGCTGATGTCATAGTTCAGTTAGAGATGATAATTATAGCAGTTTGTGGTCTTAAAATCATACTTTTTTCTGTTTGTGTTCTTAAACTTACTTGTTCTGATAATGAAGGCAAATATTGTTTTCGTCTCACGTATTGTTGCTCCCTTAGTCAAGTAAGAAATGATAATTATAGCGGTTTGTGGTCTTATAAATCGTACTTATTCAAGATAGAAATTATAATGACAACTGTTTGTGTGTGTTATAGGAATTCTGATAGCGATGACAGACTATTGTTATTTTTATTGTTATTGTTATTGTTGCCACACTCAAGTTACAGGGAAGTGATAGTGATAGAACAACTCGTGCTCTAAAATTATACTTACTCTGACAATGATTACGGTTTGTGTTGTAAACTGTTGGTGCTCTGAAATTCATAGTTATTCTGGTTACTCTCGTCGCCTCGAGTATTGTTCCTACCACACAAGTTAAAGGAGTGACAATGGTTACTGTTTGTGTTCTAGTGTCATACTTGTTCTGGAGTGCCTGACTAGCAGAAAATACAAATATTGGAATATATATGGGGAGAAAATACTTGTTTTATAAATATACTTTTCAAATACCAAAATATAAATAAGTAGTAGTATTTGTATTATTTGAACACCTTTCCTTTGAAGTAACAATCTATTACGTGTAAATAACAAAAACTACCACATGCATTAAATAAACACTTTCTTTTTCACCCAAATAAAGAAAAATAAGTAGAAAATACACTCGCATTCCATAAAGACACTAATCTGTAACTCTCAGGGCACGGAAATAAAAGGCAAACATTTCCTGACACGCCAAATACAAAAAAAAAAAAAAAGGGTCATTTATAGACACTATTCCTGGCAATCTCGAACAACCGAAGGATGTAAAAAAGGCTATTTTCATTTTTCAACTGGGTATTTTTGGTGCACTGAGGTAGAGAAAGGAAAAGAAGCTAGTTTAATTTTCAAACAGTCAGTATTTTTGGTACACTGAAGAGAAAAACAGAGAACAGGAGAAAGAAAACGATTCGCAGTGTGTCTTTACAACAACGGTAAAAAGCAATAAACCGATCTTTTAAAATATGAAGAATAAAAAATCGCTCTCTTACAACCCATTTTTTTTTACCCCAGTCTATTAACAGTTGCAGAAAACACTCTTGCAGTTTAAATTTTACAACACCAATCATTCATAAAAAAAAAGTACTTACCTATTCATAAACACTTTCTACTACACACACACACACACACACACACACACACACACAGAGTAACAAAAACAAAACAAAACGAAAAATTCTAATCTATCTTTAACCTCTTGGTCGCTTCAGGGTTCCAGGTCTCCAGTAAGAAAAATACCAAGAAACAAAAGAGAAATATCCTTTAATTTTAACTCTCTTCTCGCCCTCTACTTCTGGTGTACAAAGCCAGCCAGCCGCCCAGCCATTGCTTTGTGTTCCAACTTTCCCTCCGGCGTCTCGTGCCTCGGACAAAGCTGTGTTCTTGTGTTTATTTTTGCTAATGCATTTATGTTCGGCAGAGGAAAAGGAGGAGGAGGAGGAGGAGGAGGAGGAGGAGGAGGAAGAGGAGGAGGAGGAGGAGGAGGAGGAGGAGGAAGAGGAGGAGGAGGAGGAAGAGGAGGAGGAGGAGAAGGAAGAGGAGGAGGAAGAGGTTAGGATAAAATAAAGAGGAGGAGCAACAGCAGGTTAGATAGAATGCAAAGTTTATAAGGGTTACGAACTTTAAAGGTTGAAAGGAGCGGGTTAAGAAGCACTGAGGAGCGGAAGGGAAGATCTGAAGGAATGCTTTCAGGACTGGTGCTCTGAAAGGAGGGGTTCTGAACTGGTCAACACTACTCATACATTGAAAGGTTACGGGATAAATGTGTATGTTTATGCTCCGATGATGGGATTTAATTGCGTGTGTTTCGATGTTTAAGGGTTGGGTTGGGTTGGGTTGGGTTGGGTTGGGTTGGGTTGGGTTTGGTTTGATATGGTTTAGACTTGGTTAGGTTAGGTTTGGTTTGGTTCAGTAACGTGAGGTGAGGTGAGGCAAGGTTTGGGTTAGTTTGGTTAGGTAAGTATGTTAGGTTTGGTTTGGTTTGGTTAGGTTAGGTTTTGTTGGGTTAGGTTAGGTTAGGTTAGGTTTTGTTAGGTTAGGTTTTGTTAGGTTAGGTTAGGTTTTGTTAGATTAGTGTTAGCCAGGTTAGGTTAAGTTAGTTTAGACGCTTTGGTACATTAGGTTCAGTTACGTTAGTATTGGTAGTGTTACTAAAGATTGTATTAGAATAGCTTAGGTTAGGTTAGGTAAGATTAGATCAGGGGTTTGGTGAAATTAGATTAAGGTAGGTTCAGTTGTGCTACTCTAGACCAGGTAGGAAGTGGTTAGGTTAAGTTAGGTTAGTTAAGGTCAGGTTCATGTAGGTTAGGTTAGGCCAGATTAAATAAGGTTACATTAGGTTCAGCTGTTACTCTAGATCAGGTTAAAATAGCACAAGAGTAGCACAGCATAGGATCTGAATAATTGGTCCCCACGAGGTGTGAGCTGCGAGGTGTTTGCTGTCTGGGTTTTGTCTACCTGACTGCCCGACGCCCAGCAAGGTGAGGCAATTAAGGGTGAAGGGGAAGAGGAAGTCGGACTCAGTAAGGAGATTGTGTACAAGGAACTCCAAACAGTAAGAGACGCTTATTTCATTGCGTGTCGTGACTTTATACAAACCTAAATGTTACAGAGAAAACTAACTGCAATGTAAAATGAAGAATTGACTAACTTAACCAATCCTGACTTATCCAAACTTCATCTAAGCAAACATTACCTTAACCCAATCTAACCTGGCCACCCCTGATGTAACCAAACGTAATTCACTAACCTAACCTAACCAAACGTAGTCTAAACAAACCTTACCCCTCCAAACCAAACCTAATCTAACCTAACCTAACCCAACATGGCTTGCCCTAATCTAACCGAACCCAATTTAAGCAAACCTAATTTTCCCAAACCTAACCTAACCCACACCTGATCTAAAGTTTGCATTATTTTGTAGGGAAGGTACAGTACTTCCATCCATTAATACAGTGATTACGTCTTATTCTACAGGTATGTAATTTATGCACGAGGAAACTTATCATAAATACTTGTCGTTCTACGGTATTGCCATCTATGTATGAGGCGATTAATTATGTTTCTAGTTCCACAATGCTGCGGTCTTTATGTGCAGCAAGTTATCATAAATACGTGTTTACTGTGCTGCCATCTGTGTGTGAATCATGTTATCATAAATGAGTGCTGTTTTACGGTGCGTGAAGCAAGTTGTCATAAAATCTCCCTGCTCTACAGTACTGCCACCTGTGTGTGAAGTGAGTCATCATGAATCTTCCTATTCTACGGTGCTGCCATCTATGTGAGGCAAACAACAACAAAACAATGCACAGAAGCAATGCCCGATCCCCTCAGCTTCTGTTCTAGCGGGCTCACCAGTGACGTCAAGGTATTCCCGTGAATCACTCCAGGCAGCAGATACACACCACGTACTATTGACCTCTTCGACTCCCAATAAATCCTGATCTTGTCACGAGAAGCGTATAAAACACAGGGTATTTTCTTTGTCTGGGGCGAGTTATCAGTGAGGTAGAAATAGGTTTGAAGTTCAATAAAACCTGCTACAATTATTTTTTACCCTTTGACTGCTCTGGGTTACTTTCATCAACAGTTAGACCATTTGTAATAAATCGTTCGCATGGATATAAAGAAAGATGAGGAATATGACGTTAATTCAATCATTGCTAAGCTACGTAATTGCGTATTTTAAGAGAATTTCGTACAAAAAAAAATATTTAAAAGTTGTACATGATTATGCGAAAGTTTAACTGGCAGTGACAGAGTTAAGTAAGAGAGGCACAGGCCAAGATCAACAAAGGGAGCGAAGAAAGGTCCACTCAGGTGCTAGTCCCAAAAGAAAGGTCAAAAGAATCATCGGAAATTGGAGTATAGGTGTCTTGAAACCTCCCTCATACACGTCCACTAATACCTGCCACATTTACTGTAAGTGTTCAGCGTCTCCCTTAATCCTAAACTCGTATTCTGAATCGCTTTCTTCTCTCTTAACCTTTTCACTGCTTTAATCTCAGAATCTGTCGACTGTCACGTAGTGTAAGATTGTCAATAGGTCACTGGACTTTTAGACTGGAGGGCAAAACTAAACACACTGGAAATAAGACCAATACAAAAAGTTACCGGACTTATGACCTGAACTGTACAAGGCCGGATCAAGAATATAAGACAAAAAGGGAAGGCGCAAGAATCCACTAGGCCTACACGTGGCAGTCACTCGTGAAGACAAGTGAAGAGCGTGTATCAATCTGCGCATCTCTGAGTTTTTCTTAATGAATGTTTAGTTTCAAGTTATCATTTCTACTTTTCTGTCGTTTATTTTCAGTCGAACCCACCGAACAGTGAGTGAAATATGACTGTAGCTTTCGATATTTGATGAACCACGATACAAAGAGGACGTAGAGATGGACGAGGAGGAGGAGAAGGAGAAGGAGGAGGTGAGGTAGTGGTAGTGGTGGTTGTGGGAGAGAAAGAGAAGGAATAATTTAGAATGGGAAGGAGGAAAGAAAATAAAAAAATATAATACAAAATGCATAGAAGACAGATGGTGGAAGGAGGAGGAGGAGGAGGAGGAAGACAAAGGGGAAGAAGGAGGTCGAGGAATAATTTAGGATGAAGGGGGAGAAGCAATAGGTGTATAAAATGTACAACAAAAGTAAGATGGGAAAGTGGATGGATGTAGAAACAGACTTGGGAAAATAAAAATAAAAAATGAAAAAGAAATCCAGCAAATAAATAAATAAATAAATAAATAAATAAATAAATAAATAAATAAATAAAAACTACAACGTAAAAGTTTTAACACCTACGGAAAACTAAAAGCCAAATTTGTGTAAGGTCAGAGAGAGAGAGAGAGAGAGAGAGAGAGAGAGAGAGAGAGAGAGAGAGAGAGAGAGAGAGAGAGAGAGAGAGAGAGAGAGAGAGAGAGAGAGAGAGAGAGAGAGAGAGAGAGAGAGAGAGAGAGACTAAGACACATGGAAATAGAGAAATAAAAGACCCAAATAACATGAAGCTGGAGGACAACAACAACAACAACAACAACAACAACAACAACAACAACAACAACAACAACAAGCAAAAGAAAAGAAAAAAATTACAAAACAAGAACAAGGACATGAACAAGAAAAAAAAAAAAAAAAAAGAAGAGGAGAGAGAGGAAGAGGAAAAGGAAGAGGAGGAGGAGGAGGAGGAGGAAGAGGAGGAGGAGTAGGAGGAAGAGGAGGAACAGCATCAACAAGTGACCATCAGGTGTAGATTTCCCAAGTGAGAGATGAACTTTTATGGCGCCCCTTCCTCCCTTCCAGCAGGTGAGGGGGGGACAATAATGGCGCGGTAATGGAATGGGAGGCCCAGGAATAGGTAAAAAAAAAAAAAAAAAACGGGGAGGAAAAGCTGATAAAAGCCTTGATAAATGACTCCCATTTTATCTCTCTTGGAGCTGAATATTAATAGAAAACGAGAGAGGAGGTAAACTATTGCTGAATTACGTGCTTAGGTAAAGTTTGGTTAGGTTGGATTGGGTTGGGTTGCATCAGGTTAGTTTATTTTAGGTTAGGTTAGGTTAGGTTAGGTTAGGTTACGTTTGGTTTGGTTTGGTTTGGTTCCGTTCGGTTCCGTTCGGTTCCGTTGGGTTGGGCTGGGTTGGCTTTCACTAGTTAAATTTAGATTTGGTTTCGTCGGATTTGGTTTGAGTTAAGTTAGGTTCTGTTACATTGTATTAAGTTATGTTAGACTGATTAGGTTAGGTAATAAGATTAATGGTAGATGTTAATATAAGTAGGTCAGTAAGAAAGAAGATAGTTCCTACATTGGTAGATAATGAAGTAGATAAGGTAAGGAAAGGTAAAATTAGGTTAAGATAGGTTACGATAAGTTAGGTAAAGCAAGGTCAGGTTAGATATGTTTATATTATTTTAGATAAAGTGAGGTTACGTAGATAAGGTTAATTTAGATAAGGTAAGATAAAGTAAAGGTAATCTAGGTTAACTTAGATAAGGAAAGTCAAGATAAGGTTAGGTAAGGTTAGATAAGATTAAATCAGGTTTGGTATGGTAAGATAACGCAAGATTATGTTCAGCTACATTAAATAAGGTAAGACTGAAGTAAGAAGAGGTTAGCTGAGATAAGATTAGGTAAGAAAGATTATATTGTTCAGCTTAGGAGTTAAAGGTAAGGAGAGGTAGGGCAAGGTGAAGTAAACTGATACTGATTTAGTTAATGACAGGTTAGTGTATGTTGAACTGGATAAAATAAAGGAAGGAGAGGTGAGGCTAAGTTAACACACGTAAGGTAAGGCAAGAAGTGAACGTCAATAGGGATACACATAACCAACACACTCTTTCCCCTTTTTCATTACACTGACCTGCACTTTCTCCTCCTCCTCCATTTCCCTTCCATATAGAAATGAATAACTGATAGCAAGATGGCGCTAAAAGAACTGGAAATTAGATTAGAACAACTTGAAGCGAGAAGTGAAATTTTTAATACCATTCTCTCTCTCTCTCTCTCTCTCTCTCTCTCTCTCTCTCTCTCTCTCTCTCTCTCTCTCTCTCTCTCTCTCTCTCTCTCTCTCTCTCTCTCTCTCGTATTTCATTACCTGTCCTTTTAACCTTCCTCCCTTTTGTTCCCTTTCCATTATCTTCCCTTATCTATTGCACATTCAATTTCATAATAATGCTCTATTTTCGCCTCCCCTCCATGGCCTTGCAGAGAGAGAGAGAGAGAGAGAGAGAGAGAGAGAGAGAGAGAGAGAGAGAGAGAGAGAGAGAGAGAGAGAGAGAGAGAGAGAGAGAGAGAGAGAGAGAGAGAGAGAGAGAGAGAGAGAGAGAGAGAGAGAATGGTAGAAGGAATAGATAGAAATTGACAGAAATATAAAGAGAAACAGAGAAATAGTGAAATCCAGAAACAAAATATTAAAGGTAGAAAAATAGAGAAAGAAATGGAGAATAATTTGAGAAACAGGAAGGACTAGAGAAATGAAAAAGGACGGAAATAGAGAACGAAGATAAATAAGTAAATACGAGAGTGAGAGAAGGAAAGAATAAAGAAAAGGGAAAAAAAGAGATGAATAAGGAATGAAAGAAACTAAGGAATTATTGAAATAGCAAGGGAGGGAACAAATACAGGAATCAGGAAAGTAAAAATAAAAAAAAACAGATAAATAAAGAAGTATAGGAGAGATAAAGAAGAAACCAAGGAAGAAGAAAACAAGATAAGGATGGGGCAAAGAAAGAAACAAATAAAGGAACTGACGAAAGAAAGAAATAAAGACGGATAGATGAAAAATACGATAAAAAAGAAAATGAGAGAGGTGAGAGAGGAAGAAACTAAAAAAAAAAACATGAAAGAATTGGGAAGAAAATAAATTAAGAAAAGGAGACGAGAGAGAGAGAGAGAGAGAGAGAGAGAGAGAGAGAGAGAGAGAGAGAGAGAGAGAGAGAGAGAGAGAGAGAGAGAGAGAGAGAGAGAGAGAGAGAGAGAGTGGTGGTTAAAGGGGCCCCACTAACTACTCTAATTACCTTGTTAGGCAGTGGCGTCCTCTCGTTAGTGCACGCCACGCTCAAGTTTGGCAGCTCATTAACCTGCCGAGTACGGTGACCCCAGGTGCGCTCTTCCTCCTCCACAGCCATCACGTACCACCACCACCACCACCACCACCACCACCACCACTACCTTCACCATTACAACCCCCAACGCCTTCATTTTCACAACAATTCCTCTTCCTCATTATTATTATTATTATTATTATTATTATTATTATTATTATTATTATTATTACTACGCCTTCTCTGTGTACCAGCTATTTTTTTATTTTTCATTTTTCCTAACTTCTTGATTTTTCGTTTCTTCTTTTAGTCTTTATTATATTCTTACTCTCCTCCTCTTCCTTCTCCTCCTCTTCCTCCTCCTCCTCTTAACACTATTACTACCAACACTACTACCACCACCACCACCAAGTTCCAAAAAGTACAGCTTCATTTTTTTCCTTTTTTTTTTTTTTCCTCCAGCGAGAAGTTACTTGGCCTAATGTGTCCGTGTAGTGAGGATCAGATGACAAGTCGCTTTATTATTCATTGTACTTCACCAAGAGGAAATGGAGGGTTATAAAATATTCCGTCCGTCTGTCTGTCTGTCTGTCTGTCTCTCTAATCCCTGTGTGTCTGTCTGTCATTGTCTGAGGGTTTACAGATGAGTGTCTCTCTCTCTCTCTCTCTCTCTCTCTCTCTCTCTCTCTCTCTCTCTCTCTCTCTCTCTCTCTCTCTCTCTCCTTTTCTTCTGCCTTACCTCCCAATTCCCCTCCTTCTCTTCCTCTCTCCCTCCTCCTCTCTCTTCTATCCCTCACCACTATACCTCCACTCTCCCTCCTCTTATCTTTCCTCCCTACCTTCACTTCTCTCCACCTCCTCCCTTTCACCTTTTTCACTATTCTCTCCTCTCTCACCTTTCCTCCCTACCTCTCTTCCACCCACCTTCCCATTAAAACTCATCTTTCCTTCTCCCCTCCTCCTCCTCCTCCTCCCTCACTCCCCCTTCTTTCCCTCCCAGTCCTCAACCCTCATCCCTCCCCCCTTCTCCGTGTTTCCTTCATTACAAACTACAGCACCTTCGCTCCCTCTTGTTCCTCCTTCATTATAAAGTGTCATTGTGATTCATAATAGTAGTTTTCTTTTCATTGGGAGCGAAAATTACTTGCAACACTTTCCTTCGTCGATAACCACGTATATGAAAATAGGGAAATGTGCAAGTGAATGTATTTAAATCATCAGGAAAATGAAAATTACGCATGTGAAGGTGACAATCTCAACAAGCAGGAAAGTGAAAAATTGGAAAATGTGAAAGTGACTGAATTTAAGTAATCTGGAAAATGAAAATATAAAAAATAAAATGAGTGATTTTTACATTTAGATACACATTTATCAATATCTTGGGTACACGTACTAATGATGATGATGATGATGATGATGATGATGATAATGATGACGATGATGGATACTATGCTAGTAATGATAATATTAAGTGATAGCAGAAATCATAATTATAATGGTGGTGGTTGTAATGTAGTAGTAGTAGTAGTAGTAGTAGTAGTAGTAGTAGTAGTAGTAGTAGTAGTAGTAGTAGTAGTAGTAGTAGTAGTAGTAGTAGTAGAACAAGAGGAGGAGGAGAAAAGTAGAGAAAATAAATGAAAAGAAGGAAGAGCGCTAATGATAAATAATTAAATAAATAAAAAGAATAATCTAACAAAAAACTGCATAAATTATATAAAAAAACCGGAAACAAAACATTAAAAAAAAACAAAGCCATTAAAAAATAAATCAACGAAAACAAACAAATTAATAAACAAACAACAAAAAAACAATAAAAACAAACAACAACAAAAAATACGAAAAAAAAATCAAAGAAAAAAATGTAAAATGAAAAGTTCGAAAAAAGTCTTGTACCTCAATTATACATTTTATTTATTTATTTCATTTTACGCTTAGCATTTTGTTTTCGTGTTTTCTACCTTCCTTTTTTTTTTATTTTCACTTTTTATACAACTTTCGGGGAATTCCATTTGCATTGCGTCGTACTCTGCTCTCCTTCGCAACACACACACACACACACACTCTCTCTCTCTCTCTCTCTCTCTCTCTCTCTCTCTCTCTCTCTCTCTCTCTCTCTCTCTCTCTCTCTCTCTCTCTCTTCTGCCATTATCTGAGTCTTATTATGAGACGGCAACAGGTGCAAGGAGAGAGAGAGAGAGAGAGAGAGAGAGAGAGAGAGAGAGAGAGAGAGAGAGAGAGAGAGAGAGAGAGAGAGAGAGAGAGAGAGAGAGAGAGAGAGAGAGAGAGCTTCTAGGAAGAAACCAGACGGACTGAAAAGATGGGGAGAGTAAAGGAAGATAAAAGAAGCAGGGAAGGAAGAGAGGGAAGAAAGAGAGGGGAGGAAGAGAGGGGGAGGAAGAGAGGGGAGGAAGGAGTGAACCAGAAGGGAAGGAAGGGGAGGAAGGGAAGAAAGGCGAGGTCAGGTATAAAGCAAAAATAGAAGAAGGAAGAGTGTGTAGAGGGAAGGAGAGAAAAGAGAGAAGGAAAAAGAGAGGAATGGAGGAGGAAGACATGTTTTCAAACCTCTATATTTCCTCTTCCTCCTCCTCCTCTTCTATCAAGGTTCCTTCTTCTCTAACCTCTCTCTCTCCTCCTCCTCTTCTTTTTCATCCCTCTTCCTCTTCCCATTCCTTTCTTCTTTTCTCTCCATCCCTTTTATAACCTCTACATCTCCCTCCTCCTCCTCCTCCTCCTCCTCCTCCTCCTCCTCCTCCACTCCCTCACCCTTGCATTCCTCCTCCTAAGCCCTAACCTCATCCTTCCTTCCTTCCTTCCTTCCTTCCTCCTCCTCTTCTTCCCTCACCTTTGCATACCTCCTCTTCCTCCTCCCCCTCCCCTCCACATACACAAACCACCATAAGAAATGATCAAAAACCTCATATTTATTTACAAGCTTCCACTTTGACCCGAGTCCTCCACTTCTCCTCCACTATTTGGGTCTTTGGCCTTCACTCTTGTATTCCAAGGCCGCCTCCACTCTGGCTCACTCCCACTCCACCTTCTCCACCCACTCCATCACTAATGACGACTTTATAGTTCGTGTGTGTGTGTGTGTGTGTGTGTGTGTGTGTGTGTGTGTGTGTGTGTGTGTGTGTGTGTGTGTGTGTGTGTGTGTGTGTGTGTGTGTGTGTGTGTGTGTGTTATTAGTAGTAGTAGTAGTATATCAATATTTCGTTTACCTTTCATTTTCCTTTATACAAAACTAATCTCTCTCTCTCTCTCTCTCTCTCTCTCTCTCTCTCTCTCTCTCTCTCTCTCTCTCTCTCTCTCTTTTACTAATTTTCCTCTTTTTACCGTCTTTCCTATTTCGTCTCTCCGTTTCTACATATTTTCGTATTAATCACTCTCACTCTCTCTCTCTCTCTCTCTCTCTCTCTCTCTCTCTCTCTCTCTCTCTCTCTCTCTCTCGGCATCAACCAATGAGAGAACAGGACGCGTAAACACCACACAAACACCGACCAATCACAACGCACGAACTAACGAACTAACTAACTAACGGGCGACTCTCGATAACAGGATCAATAAAAAATAAAAGACTAACACACACACACACACACACACACACACACACACACACACACACAGAGGACAACGAGTTAAAATAATTACACTCCCAGCGAACCGCAATTATATTCTACGTCAAATGAAAAAGAATAAAATGAAAAAATAAAAGATGAAAAAAATAAATAAATAGAAATAAATAAAAGCCCATTTACCCCTTGGATTCAAAACAAGAGCAGTTACAATGCAAAAAAAAGGAAACAACAGGTAAAAAAAAGTAAAAAAAAATCATTCTCTATTCACATGAGCACATCAAACACTGGGAGTCGATAACATGAACACAAAACACGTTCGAAACATGTATTAATCCTGGGAAATAAAATAGTTGGTGTGTGGAGAGAGACAGAGGCAGAGAGAGAGAGAGAGAGAGAGAGAGAGAGAGAGAGGGTTAGGGGGGTTGGTATATAAAGCGATTGTGTGTTTGTATGAAGTCAAATCACTCCACGCTTTAATCTAGTGAATGTATATCCCATGTGAAAACAAATAGATACAGAATGGGTGTGTTTTTATCTATGTGAACAGAACAGCGCGGCATTCCAGTCTGTTCCCATTGAAAGGGTGAGGGTTTAATGTGCTGGCTATAATGAATTACAATGAGTGCTACGTGTGTGTGTGTGTGTGTGTGTGTGTGTGTGTGTGTGTGTGTGTGTGTGTGTGTGTGTGTGTGTGTGTGTGTGTGTGTGTGTGTGTGTGTGTGTGTGTGTGTGTGTGTGTGTGTGTGTGTGTGTGTGTGTAACCTAATACCTTATATTTCTTCACCTCAGTCTGTCTGTCTGTGTTTGTAATTCTCGTGTTTTTCTGTGTTTGTTTGTGTTTGTGTATAAGCTCGTGTTTTAGTCTAAAGAATGAGTTAGTAATAGTAGTAGTAGTAGTAGTAGTAGTAGTATCATTATTACTATTACGGTGTACCGAGCGTGGAGGGTTGCAGTGCGTCGAGTGTGGAAGCTGCCCTGGACCACACACTGTAGTCTGCTTCCTTACATTGCTAATGTTATGCCCCCAGAAATGTGGTTCGCAAAACGGGAGATTGCTTTTATAAACCAAATATTAACATCAGACAATATGGTTATAAGAACAATAGGAAGAATGGGGGTTTATGGAAGACATTCAATAATGGGCAGTAATGTAAGATATCTTTCATACAAATTTAATATGAATATTGGAGACATCAATAAGGTTTGGACGCAGCTGCAGTGTGACCAGTACGAACTTGCACGGACTGGTGCACAAATTCGTGAATTGTGTTTGATGAGGGATAGATGTGATACCACAATCTTAGATGTAAGGGAAACTAAGATGTTGATTGATGCTTTGTGCACCGAGTGACGTCGGATTCAGTATGATATTGTCTAATTTAGTATAAATTTATGTCTTTTTTTTTTTAATAATTAAATGAAATGTTTTTCTTTCTTTTAGTTTTAGTATGTATTTTAGTTTGTGTACACATCTTGTGTGAATAAAGAATATTGAATTGAACTAATCTATTTATTCACATTCATTTCTGTGTTTCTCTAAGCAGTACATTTATCGCCAATAACAGTCAAGCTACTCCTATCTCAATACCTATATTTACCTGTCCCTCACACACCTGCCTTCCAATCCAATTAGCTACGTACTCCGAATCTCAGCCTTCCTACCACGCACGCCACCCTTCTTTGGTTCTAAGAATATAAAAAAGCAAGGGAAGCTGCAGGAAGCCATCAGGCCAACACGTGGCAGTCCCTGTATGAAACACATCTACCTGTTTCCAGAATCATCCATTTAGATTTCTCTATTGACTTTACACTAAGAACTAAATTACTGAGTCAGCTCCATTCGTCTACCATATTTAAGAATCCCCTCTCTCTCTCTCTCTCTCTCTCTCTCTCTCTCTCTCTCTCTCTCTCTCTCTCTCTCTCTCTCTCTCTCTCTCTCTCTCTCTCTCTCTAGCAAAACTGAACACGTTATTCCCTTTCCTATCCTAATTACTGACCCTGAGGATTTTATTTAAGTCACCCTTGCTGTATCACTCATGCCACTTAAAGACTTCCATCAGATCCCCTCTTAACCTGGAGCTCCCACTCTCCTGTATCATTGTTCAGTTACCGGCCACCACCCACGCTCCACTCTCCTTCCCTCTCTCCGCCTCACTCCCTGTTGACACTTGTAGCATTGTGCGCCTGACTTCCCTCTTACTCACCACTACAGTCTTCAAAAGGCCTTATATTTGTATCACTGTCCACACATCCAGAAAGAAAGTTATTTTAAGGGTTGTTTTCTCTCTCTCTCTCTCTCTCTCTCTCTCTCTCTGTCTAAAATTTTTGAAAACTTTATCTCTGCCTACGCATTCAGAAAAATCGTGTTATTTTGAAGATAATTTTCCCCGTAACTCTTTCACTTCTCTCTTATTGACTACCATTAAAATCCATGGAAAGTTTCTCCGTTTATCTCACTGCATATGCATCCAGAAAAATCATGTTATTTTCAAGATATATTACGTGATTAGATTTTTCCCCTTTTTTCACCCCCCTCTTACAGACGGTCACAGAAATCCTTGGAAAGTTTATATATTTGTCTCTCTGTCTATATATCTTAAAAAACTGGGTTATTTTGAGACTTAGTGATTATTTTTCCCTCTAACTCTTTTACTTTCCTCTTGTTGTCGGTGACTGAAATCCTTGGAAAACATGTCACACCGCCCAAACATTCGGGAAACGTTATTTTTAAGGCATGTGATTATTTTTTCTTCTCTCCTTTCATTGGCTTTCCCTTTCACTGCCTGGCTTTTCTTTCCACATTCGCGTACAATTCATTACACATTTATTGTTGTCTTAGTCACTAAATTATTTCTGCAGTTTAGAAGAGATAAAAATAACCACTTCCTTTTTTTTTGTTTTGTTTTTTTGTACGTCCATGTATTATTTTTTTCTACAGTATTCTGAAAAATTGTTTGTTGATATTACTTTAACTAAATACGTGTTCATAATCTAAAATAAAGAATAAAAGAAAGAAAAAGAAAGAAAGAACAAGAACAAGAAAATGAAGAAGAAGAAGAAGAAGAAGAAGAAGAAGAAGAAGAAGAAGAAGAAGAAGAAGAAGAAGAAGAAGAAGAAGAAGAAGAAGAAGAAGAAGAAGAAGAAGAAGAAGAAGAAGAAGAAGAAGAAGAAGAAACTATATAAAAAAAATACATTATACATTTTTCATAAGATTTCTTTCTACATATATCAACTGTATGCTTACTTTATACCAATTAGTAAACAATCCAAAAAAACACCAAAGAACATAAAAAAAATAAATAAAAAGCTGCAAAAAGCCACCAGACCTACACGTGGCAGTCTCTTTATGAAACACACCCACCTATTTCCACTATCATCCCCATCCATAAATCCGAATATTCTTTTAAAACTCCATAAAGACTCAGTAATAACAATCTAATTACTTGAGTCCATTCCAATCATCTAACACTTTTTGAGAAACAATTCCTTCCTATCTCTTTTAAATCTAACTTTTCAACCTTAAACCCACTACTTATTTTTCAATCCTGATTACTGACTAATCCTCCTCTTTCCCTTCCATCCCTCTCCCTCCCACCCCTACCCTCTCTACAACCTTTCCCTCCCATCACTCCCTTCCACCTCCTTCCCCTTCCAGAATCCCCCCATTCCTGTTCCTGAGAATTTTGCTTACGTCACCCTTGCTATGTCCCCTTTACCATTTATAGACCTTAATACCACTTAGACCTAAAAGTCAACAATATATTTAATTTCAAGCCGATCAATGAGTAACCCTGCCTGTCTACTGCTTCCCATGTGTCTATCTTTACCTGTCCTTCCGCTTAATTTACCTGTCCGTCACGCTAATTATATCTATCCAGTATCTACCTTTTCTTCCCTATCTTGAGCTCCTTCGTGGTACATCTGTTCGTCTGTCTATCCTTCTGTCTGTCTGTCTGTTCGTCTCCGTTTGTCTATCTTTGTTTGTCTGTCTGTCTATTACTCTATCTAAGACTGTCTATCCGTCTATTTGTCGGTTTATCTATCTGTCTATCTTTCCGTTTATCTATCCGTCCATCTGTCTGTCCGTCATTATGTTAGAAAAGTTAAATATCTATTCATTCATCTGTCTACTTCTCTATCCATTAATCCCGTTCATCCATCTGCCCATACATCTATCTGTCTGTCTCTCTCTCTTTCTGTCTGTCCGTCTGTGTCTGTCTATCGCGGTCGCCATACATCTCAACCCTCGTCGAAGGGAGGTCAAGATGAAGATTAATACTCCGCCATATTTTCCCGCTAATGGTGACAGGTGAGAGAGAGAGAGAGAGAGAGAGAGAGAGAGAGAGAGAGAGAGAGAGAGAGAGAGAGAGAGAGAGAGAGAGAGAGAGAGAGAGAGAGAGAGAGTATTTGTGGTCCCGTTGCCAGGGTGATGAGAGCAACCTTACACACCACAGAAAACTTTGCATGGGTAACTTAAGTATTCTTGGTCATTACTAACCTTTTTTTTCTTCCTCCTTTTGCGTGACACGAGGAAAGCCGACTAATAACAGAGAAACAAAGAGGAAAAGTTCTCAAGTTACTCCTCCTCCTGTTTTCTTTTTGCCAGCTAATGTTGTTACTGAAGGGATGATTATTCTTTTCTTTCTTCTTTTTGTCTCTATCACTCTTGTTGATTAGATGTCTTAAATGTGGTCGTTAATAATTCATTGGAGGTTTCAGTGACTTTCATCCTTTTTTTTTCATCTTAATTGGTGGTGGTGGTGGTGGTGGTGGTGGTGGTGGTGGTGGTGGTGGTGGTGGTGGTGGTGGTGGTGGTGGTGGTGGTGATGATGATGATGATGATGATGATGATGATGATGATGATGATGATGATGATGATGATGATGATGATGATGATGATGATGATGATGATGATGGTGGTGGTGGTGGTGGGGTTTAAAAATGTAGGTTTTCTTTTTCTTCGACTACAAGACATCAACACTGACCTCTGAGTATACTTATATTGTTAAGGTGATAGCAGCAGCAGCAGCAGTAGCAGTAGTAGCAGTAGTAGTAGTAGTAGTAGTAGTAGTAGTAGTAGTAGTAGTAGTAGTTGAAATGGTATACGGTAGGTTGAGTAGTAATAGTTGAAATGGTAGTACGGTAGGTTGTAGTAGTAGTAGTAGTAGTAAAAGTAACAGAAGTACCAATATAGTTTCCTCTTACATAATCAGTTAAATAACTTTACTCTTATCACCTCCGTTTTTTGTCAAATCTAAACACCCTTAAATTTCTACCCCACTAATACATAAAAGCATCTACATACATAAATAAACCCTTTTAGTACACCTTTCATCACACCTTTACATCAAGCCAGCACCAGCAACAACAACTACAACAACAACAACAACAACACCTGGCCAATTATACATGAGTAGCATAGATTACACCTGGTTATTCATTCAGGTGCAAAACAAGGGACAAAAAAAAGTGTTGTGTTTACCGGGAACTATAAATCAACTGTGTGTGTGTGTGTGTGTGTGTGTGTGTGTGTGTGTGTGTGTGTGTGTGTGTGTGTGTGTGTGTGTGTGTGTGTGTGTGTGTGTGTGTGTGTGTGTGTGTGTGTGTGTGTGTGTGTGGAGCGTACACGTGGATACAGTCGTGTACTGAATATGCAAATGACGAATTACTGTAATGAGAGAGAGAGAGAGAGAGAGAGAGAGAGAGAGAGAGAGAGAGAGAGAGAGAGAGAGAGAGAGAGAGAATGCAATGTAAGTATACGTGGGAAAGTTTGAGCAATAACACACACACACACACACGCACGATTCCATTTTCTTTACGTAAAAAAAATATCACGTTTTCTTTACATTTCCTTCATATGAAAAATCAAAAGGAGTAACTAAACCAAAAAATAAATAAAAATAAAAAAAATAACAATAATAATAACCATAATAAAAACGAAACAAATAATGAGTGAAAATATTTCCTTTCTTTCGTAACAACACGCAAAATCTTAGTAAATTTCCATATATTTTTTTTTATTCCTACTCTCTTAATCCTTTCCTTCCTCGCTCCCCCCCCCAGTACGAAGGAGGGAAGAGTAGGTGGAGGAAAGGAAGGAGTGGAGGGGGAGTGGAGAGGAGGAGGAGGAAAGGGAAAGATGTATGGAAAGGATAAAGCGAGATGATGGGAGAGATGGATTATGAGGAGATAGAGGAGGAGGAGGAGGAGGAGGAGGAGGAGGAGGAGGAGGAGGAGGAGGAGGAGGAGGAGGAGGAAGGTAGAGGGACATAAAAAGGGAGATGGATAGGGAGGAGACAGAGAGACAGGGAGATGTATGAGAGTAGAGAGAGAGAGAGAGAGAGAGAGAGAGAGAGAGAGAGAGAGAGAGAGAGAGAGAGAGAGAGAGAGAGAGAGAGAGAGAGAGAGAGAGAGAGAGAGAGAGAGAGAGAATGATGTAAGAGAAAAAGGTGTGTTGGGATATAAAAGGAGAAAGGAAATGAGAGAAATGGAGAAAAAATATACAAACACTAATAAAACAACAACAACAACAACAAAACAACAACAACAGCAACAACAACTTTCCCACGCTCTTCTCACCTATCCTATATATCTAATACCTGGATCATCTCTACACACACACACACACACACACACACACACACACACACACACACACACACACACTGTTCAGCAAGTTAAATCTACCTCAAGCTTATAATTCGCTATTTTTTTATTCATTTATTTATTTACCTGTATTTCTTGTTATTTATAAATCTGAACTTCTTTTTTTAGGTATTTGTTCGTTCATTTCAATATTTTCTCTAACTTTTTCTTTTCAGCTTATCTTCATTTTATTTTCCTCTACATTATTTTTTTCTATTGTATATCCTATTTACTCCTTTTATCAGCTCTTCGTCTATTTATTTATTTTATCTATTAACTTTTTTTATTTCAGTTTATCTCTTCATTTTATTTTCATTACTTTTACCTTGCATTCACTAAACATTCCCTTCTTTTTCCTTTTTTTTTTACTTATTTATTGCTATTCTTTTCATTTTTTCTATTTCGTATTTTTTCTTATTACTTTTCATCACCTGTTTTCCCTTCACTTTCGTTCATTAATTTAAAAATATAACTTTTGCTGTTGCCTAAGTGTTTGTCTCTCTCTCTCTCTCTCTCTCTCTCTCTCTCTCTCTCTCTCTCTCTCTCTCTCTCTCTCTCGTTATGTGTTCACTTCTCTTTTCCCATTTCGTCTTATCTTTTTTTAATTTCCTTATGCTCTTGTCTCTTCCTCCTCCTCCTCCTCTGTTCCTTCTCTCTTTCTCTTCCGCCTCCTGTTTCTATTTCTATCTTCCTCCTCTTCCTCCTGTTGCTCCTCCTCCTCCTCTTTCTCTCAACCTCCAACTTCTCCTCTTTATCCTCCTCCTCCTCCTCCTCCTCCTCCTCCTCCTCCTCCTCCTCCTCCTCCTCCTCTCCCTTATTTCCTGTCAACTTATTCTCTTCACACACTACTCTCTCTTTCTCTCTCAACTCTCCCTCATCCCTCCCTTTTCCTCTCTCCCTCTTTCATCCCTCCCTCTCCCTCTCTCCCTCATCCCTCCCTCTCATCATATGACGTTTATTTAATTAGATTCCATTATTCAAAGACACTCGCGGATAATTAGATGACGAGTTTGATCTTTTAGTGTCACCGAGGTATTGAGAGGTTGTTGTTGCTGTTGTGGTGGTGGTGGTGGTGGTGGTGGTGGTGGTGGTGGTGGTGGTGGTGGTGGTGGTGGTGGTGGTGGTGGTGGTGGTGGTGGTGGTGGTGGTGATGATGATGATGGTGATGATGAAAGAGAACAAGAACAAAAACAACACAAACAACAAAAAGAACAAGAACAATAAACAAAATTAACAACAAGAACAAGAAAAGAATACTACGAAGATAAATAGTAGTAGTAGTAGTAGTAGTAGTAGTAGTAGTAGTAGTAGTAGTAGTAGTAGTAGTAGTAGTAGTAGTAGTAGTAGTAGTAGTAGTAGTAGTAGTAGTAGCACCTGTAATAATACCCTACGAACAACAACAACAACAACAACAACAACAACAACAACAACAACAACAAATATAACAACAGCAACAACAAAAATACTAATAATAATTTATGTACCACGCGTTCACTCTTCGCCTCACTACCTCCTTTTCATCCCCTCTGCCGTGTTTCCTGGGCCGTGTCAGGATGAGAGAACCGCGGTGCCCCTCGCATCAGCCCGTGTCAAGGGGGAGGCAACGTAAATAAACCAGAAATATCCATTATATACACGTTACCCTTTAAAATACACCAAAGAAAACGGAGATAATAATGGCAAACTAATATATTTTTGAAGTAGCTTGCATTTTTACCTATTTACTTTAGTTTCCAATGGTATTTTTACGTAATGATGGGTATATTTCCACAGGAGAGTATTAATGAAGCCTGAAGGATTATAATACTGGCGCTATTTGGGGTAGGTTTTTGGGTATTTGAAAGGTGAAACACAGGAACGAAAAAATAAAATTGGAGTCCACACACCAAACTCATCACAATTAACCCTTGTATTACAGAGGCACAAATAAATACACAGTTTCCTTTCGAAAGAACAGGAGCGATTATGGAAATCCCTACAATCCCCTACTTTAATCTTCCCCCTCTCCCTTCCTCTCCCTACTCCTCCCTCTCCTCCCTCTCTACCCTCCCTGCTCTCTCTCCATTCTATTACCTCTCTCTCTCTTCTTCCCTTCGTCTGCCTACCTTTCTCTTTCCTCTCTTCCCTACCTCTCTCCCTTCTCCCTTCCCTTCTCTTCCTGCTTCCTCTTCCCATCTATTCCCTTCCTCTCCCTCCCCTCTCCTATTTTCTATTCCTCCCTCTCTTTTTCTCCTTCCCGTCTTTCATATCTCCCTTTCTCTCTTCCCCTCTCTCTCGCGTCCCTTCACGTATTTTCTCTCCTCTCCCTCTCTCTCATTTCCCTCCTTCCCCGCACCTTACTCCCCTCCTCGTTTCCTCCACTATGAAATTTTCCTCTCTCCCTCCATTCCTCCCCTCTTCTCTCCAACTCCCTTCCTTCATCTCTCTCTTCCCACTATTTCCCCTCGCTTTCTCTCCCTTCCCTCCTCCCCTCCCGTCTCCATCTTCTTGCCTTCCTCTCTCTCTCTTCCCTTCCTCTCTAATCCTATCCCCTCTCCCTCTCTTCCTATATCCTTACCTCTCTCTCTCTCTCTCTCTCTCTCTCTCTCTCTCTCTCTCTCTCTCTCCTCTCTCTCTCTCTCTCTAAAACTTCAAACCCACAATTATTATTAGCACCTAGAACCAGAGTCAAAATTTTGCGGTAACTAGAAATAGCGACGAGAACTGAACCAACTAATATTTCCCGGGGATTAATTTTCGCAGGTAAGGCGTGGGCAGGTGAGTTTGCTTCCCCGGTCCAGGTGAATGGGCAAGTGCGCGGCGGACATCACAATAACCTGCCCCAAATTAGTAATAAATTTTTTATCTAAGCCCATTGATATCTGAATGCACAGGTAAACACACACACACACACACACACACACACACACACACACACACACACACACACACACAGGTCAGAGAGAGAGAGAGAGAGAGAGAGAGAGAGAGAGAGAGAGAGAGAGAGAGAGAGAGAGAGAGAGAGAGAGAGAGAGAGAGAGAGAGAGAGAGAGAGAGAGAGAGAGGGGGGGAGGGGGATAGGAAGGAAGGAAGGAAGGAAGGAAGGAAGGAAGGAAGGAAGGAAGGAAGGAAGGAAGGAAGGAAGGAAGGAAGGAAGGAAGGAAGGAAGGAAGGAAGGAAGCGTATTATAAATGTGGTTTCATTTCTGAATGGAGAGAGAGAGAGAGAGAGAGAGAGAGAGAGAGAGAGAGGAAGAGAGAGAGAGAGAGAGAGAGAGAGAGAGAGAGAGGGGGGGGGGGGGGGGGGGGGGAGACTACTGCGTATTATTAATGTCGCCCTTATTTTCTGAATGAACAATAGATTTGCCTCATTTTTTCATCAGTCCTTCACTTTCCTTCACTTCACCCAAAACAACTCCCCTTATTTTGTCACTTAAAAACCTTCATTGTATAGAAAACATCTACTACAACTATTACTACTAACAGGTCTTACTACATTGCGTGATATGGTGGTGGAGGTTGTGGTGGTGGTGGTGGTGGTGGTGGTGATACTAAACATTTTAAATTCAATAAACGAAATATACAGTGAAGAAATGAGATAAATGAAAGAGAGGAGGAGGAGGAGGAGGAATAAGAAAGATGGGTAGGAAAGAGAGAAGGGAGGAAACGTAGGAGAGGGAGGGAGGGAGGGGAGAAGAAAGGATCAAGAGGCAGAGGAGGAGAGAGGAGAAGCGAGGGGAGGAGGAAGGGAGGAGAGGAACGAGGGAGGAATAGAAAGGAGCGAGGGGAGGGACGGAAAGGAAGGAGAGAAAAGAAAAGGAAGTGAAAAGGATAAAAAGAGGAAGACAAAGCAATAATAAACAATAAATCTAGAAATTAAAATTTAAAAAAATAGATTAAATGCGCAGAAAAGAGACAGGATGATAAAGAGTAATAAAAACAAGGGAACAAGGGAATAAGGAAGGAAGGAGAGAGGGAGAGGACGAGAGGAGAGGAGGGGGAGAGAGGTAAACGAGGAGGTAGAAGAAAGAAAAATGAAGAAAAAAAGGAGAAAATGGAAATTAATAAAGGGTAAATAATAAACAAAATATAAATGAAAATAAAAGTAAAAAAGATAGAGAGAAATACGTAACAAGGAAACAAAGCAACAGGGATAAGTAGAGAAATAACAAGGGAACAAGGTAACTATCTCTCTCTCTCTCTCTCTCTCTCTCTCTCTCTCTCTCTCTCTCTCTCTCTCTCTGCTTCGCCTTTTCTTCCTTCTTTTATTCGATCTATGTATAACTTAAAAGGGGAATAGAAGAAGAAGAAGAAGAAGAAGAAGAAGAAGAAGAGGAAGAGGAGAGAGGAGGAGGAGGAGGAGGAGGAGGAGGAGGAGGAGGAGGAGGAGGAGGAGAAGAGGTGGTGGTGGTGGTGGGAAGACAAGAATCAGGCGAAAGGGAAAGAAATAAATGAAAGGAATGGGAGGAATAGGAAAAAATACAGGAAAGAACTAGAATGAAGAAATGCAATAAAGAACATGGTAGATAATGATGATGAAGATGATAATTAAAGTGATGACGACAATGATGAACAAGAAGAGGAAGAAGGGAGGGAAAATAACGAGGTGGAAGGAACATCACAATACTAATACGAAGTTATGCACACACACACACACACACAGAGTACTCACCTTACCTCTGCTCATCACAACACGCACAGGACCTTATAAAACGCACACAAACGCACGCCACGCACCACGTCCGACTCCAACGCAGCTACACTTGGGAATGACAAAGAAAGACATCTCGTTTTCTTTCTTCTCTGGTGATCTGAGAGCTGATTGGCTACTGCTGGTGCTTCCACGTCTGTGATTGGTCAGTATCACGTGGCTCGGGGCAGACGGTGTTCCTTGATTGAGTCGGGAAGTGTGGTACCCCTGCTGTGGATTCCTCCGCAGTGCTAATGCCGATGAAAAGCATGTTAACGCACAGACAAACGCACAAACAAACGCATCTGTTTGTTTTTTTTCTTTTCTTTTCTTTTATTTTCTTAGGTAATAATAGTATGTTAGGTTATATTAGGGAACTGGGGGATGGGGCGAGTGTAGCGAGGCAGACCTCCCCCCCGACCCATCCCATCTCAATCCCGTCTCTTCCTACATCGCCACATATCGCCCCACATTAATCTACCTAGTAGAATAACAGATATATAATTACTTTTGCATATAAAATCTCTCTCTCTCTCTCTCTCTCTCTCTCTCTCTCTCTCTCTCTCTCTCTCTCTCTCTCTCTCTCTCTTACCAGCCGTAACATATGATATAACGAGAAAACTATATCGTCATTAATAATTTGGTGTTTGCTTAGTCACCTGGGTGTGGTGCCAGTGGATGACATTAACGGAGGAAGGTGGGGAGACCAGGAGTTATGTCACATAGTGTATGGGGAGCAGGGATGCGAAGAGATATATTAAGGGGTGTGGATAGGGGTATCTATATTATCTGACATTATATGATACCATGTCAACTTTGCCGGCAGTCTGTCTGTGTGAGTATGTATGTGTATGTATGTGTGTGTGCGGGGTGGGCTGAGGGAAAGAGAGGGTAGGTGGCGGTGAGGAGGGAGGACAGACAGCTTGAGTGTTTTGGTCGCGCTGCTGGTCAGTCTTGCCACACACACTCTAGTGACCAGAATTACCATATTCCCGGCAGCTTCTCCCTGCACCAAACACCGCCAAGCAGCACCAGAGAGGCACGAATATTTGAGGATGAGTCCAGCGGTGTCAGCCTGGCCTCAGTCAACCTTACTGCTTTCGCCATAACACCGTCTTCATCCCGCGGCCTTTAGGTTCCTTCTCTTATTCATTATTTTAAGCTTTATTATTCGGTATTTGGGTATTTTTTTAGGTTATTGGTTTATTTCTAGGTTTTATTTTACGCCTGAATCCGGAAACAGCTGGAAATTTAGCCAGATATTGATGGGTCGTCAATATGTAAACAAACTGTCAGCTGAGGTAGAGACATTTCGTCCCCTATATGAGTCATTATCTGCTTCATCTCTCACTTATTGTAAGCCATGGAGCAACATGTCTAGCTGAGTGGGGTGACACGGGCAGGGAGGAGGTAGGAAGCAGTAGATGGGAGAAGAGGCGGATGTTATCTGTCTTGAAGTAACACACACACACACACACACACACACACACACACACACTACCTCATTCACTCACTCACTCACGCAGCCGAAATTAATCGAAAAATAGATAAATAACCTCCAAAATAACCCCAAAGAATACGAGTAAGTGAGAAGGGATGGCAACCATCTTAGTTTTCAGCTGAGGTCCCTCCAGCCGCCATGATGGTTTGCCAGAGTCTGGCCCGATTCAATATTATTTCTATAGCCTTAACTTGTATATTTTGGCTCTTAAGTAGGATTTTATAGTTTCTAAAAATATTTAGTAATGTTTTGAGTGTTTTCCGTATGTGTGTTCGGGGAAACAGGCTGATTATGAGGTTGTTTGTGTCTAAATAACTGTTGTTTTTTTTCGGCGACCTTTTTCATATCGTAACACAAGTTTTTTTTTTTATTTCAGCCGCTAGTTAAGATTTTATTGCTTCTTAAAATTGCTCATAGTTTTCAAAGTGTTTTTTCTTCGTGTTGAGTTAAATATGTGGACTTTTAGAGTGATTTATAGGCATGTTAGAAGTGGAAAAAGTGACGTTTTGTAATCTTTTTTATTTGTTTATTTCAGCTGCTAGCTAACCCTTAATCGTTTGTAAAAATAGTTCAGATTTTTTAAAGTGTTTTTTCATTCGTGATAAATCAGATTTGTGTATTCTAGAATGTTTTTTTTTTTCATTTTGTTTGTTCCAATATTTTTTATTGTGTTCTTTAAAAAAAAAAAACTCATTATTACTGAGGCTGGAGAAGGAGGAAAAGAAAAACAAGAAAATGTTAAGAAGCCAATATTTAGCATAATTTCCACTATTTTTCAAATATTTTTCATGTGTGTGTGTGTGTGTGTGTGTGTGTGTGTGTGTGTGTGTGTGTGTGTGTGTGTGAGGCCAAGACTGGTAAACCCCCATCCCCTTCCTCCACAACCTGCTCTTCCCTGCCCCCTATAACCTCTGCCAGGACCTCTCTCTCTCTCTCACCCTTACCTCTCCTCCCTTCCTCGCCTTTGTGTGTGTGTGTGTGTGTGTGTGTGTTTTGTGATAATGCAATGATTTGTATAATGAAAACCAGTGAAAAGAACTACATTTAGAGAGAGAGAGAGAGAGAGAGAGAGAGAGAGAGAGAGAGAGAGAGAGAGAGAGAGAGAGAGAGAGAGAGAATAGGAAACTTTGCAAATGGTAATAAGTCAAGCTACGTATGAAACATTTTCGCCTCGAGTGACGTACAGATGTGTATGTAACCGAGCACAAAGAAGGGACAAATGAAGCACCTGAGTTTATCCTTGTGAAATGCTGTATATGTGAAGGAAGGGAGAAGGAGTGAGAAGGGAAAGGAAGGAAGGAAGAAGAAATGAAATGAAATGAAGGAGGAAGAAGAAGAAAAGGGAATTTGTATTAGGTTAGGTAATTAATAGATAGGTATGTAGCTTTGTGTGTGTGTGTGTGTGTGTGTGTGTGAAAGTATAAGGAAGAAGGAAAGAGCAGTGACATTTAGGTTCGTACTCATAATCGAACCCAAGCCAACTGTTGCTGCTGCTGGTGTTCTGCTACTACTACTACTACTACTACTACTACTTCCACCACCTGTGTTTTTTGCATTGTGGCATAGTGAGCAGATAATTAACTGCATATGACTGCTGTTTACCTGTCTACCTTAATAATTCACCTCTTATCTTTCCAAACAGCACCTCCTCCGCCTTCCTCTCAAATAAGGGCTATGCCGTTTCCTTACAACTGCCCCTGACTGGCCAGCTGACGCCCCTTGATGTCATGACAACACCTAATCTCGCTACCAGTGCCTGTAAATTGTAACAAAGTTTACTGTAAGTTTACTCTTATAATTGTCTTCATTATCCACATATGACACCAAAGTATATTTTTTGACAATTTGGTCGGGATCTCAAACATCCACTGCCAAAATAGCATCCTTGTCCGACGCTTTTTTAGACTTTCATTTGCAAAAAAAAAAAAAAATATATATATATATATATATATATATATATATATATATATATATATATATATATATATATATATATATATATATATAAAATGTGGTCCCTCAAACTTGTAGTAGTGATAGATTGACAAGATTTCTATATTACTGAATGGAGAAACTCTTGAAAACTCGATTGATCATCCCTGTGGCTTTTGGAAATAATCATGGTAAAGTTACACGGGTTTTTAAGTTTGTTTTTAGTGCTAGTGACAGATTAAGATTGTTTTTTTTTTAATATCAAGAGGAAAACACTTCAAAATCTGGTCAATCGTCTCTGGCCTTTGAAACTAAGAGTGGTTAGAGAAAAATGTGTTCTGAACAACGAAAATCAATTACAGAAAAGTCTTGTGGGATATCTTTGTTAGAGTTAGCATTATTTGTATTATATGCTCTACATGCGTCAAGTAAGCTGGGCTGACTCTTACTAAATCAATTCTATAAAGAAAAAAAACAATAGGACGTTATAGTGTTCTCTGCATTTGAGCTAAGGTGTCATAGAAAATGTGATATTTTATCGTGGACTATTCTGTTCATCATTAATTTAACACTTCATTGCTACTTTCGTATCAAAAGAGAAAGTTTGACAATCAACAAAACTTGATGGGTGTTGTGTACTACAGGCAAGGTGTTAGAAAAGTTATAATTTTGGCGGTGACTATTGTATTCTTTATTAATTCAACACCACATTCCTACTTTATGTAAGTGGAAAAATGATACGACTCTTTAATAAATCCATTAAAGTTTTAGAAATGTCCTTTATTTTTTTTTATTTGACATAGAAAACTTGTGATATTTTAAGGTAGACTTCAGTGTTTTTATTGATATTATATTTGTTTTTACTTCTCACTGTTAGAAACCACCGGTGTTCTTAGTAAATGCACTGATTTTTCGTGGAATCATCTGTCTGAGGTAAGATACAGAGAATGTGTGCTATTTTAGCGTAGACTATGGTGAGTGTTTTTTTTATTTTCTTTCTTTATTTTATTTTTTCAAGTTTCTGGTTATTATGTAGAAAAGATCAGATTCTACAGTAAGGTTTTCCGAAAGATAAAGTTTCTTCATCTACATTCGAGGTGAGTTATAGAAAACGTATGCAGTTTAACCGGTGACTATACTATTTTATTTATTTATTTATTTATTTATTTATTTATTTATTTATTCATTTTTTTATTACGTGTTTCCTATTGCTACAGAATAAAGTGCGATTCTACATCAAAGTTTCCGGAATGATAAGGTTTCAGGTGTATCTAGGAAAAAGGTGTTATAAAAAACGTGTTATTTAATCATAGACTATACCATAGACTTACCATCTCGTTAGTTTTTTTTTTTACTTATTTATTTATTTTTTTTCAGTAAGGATTCGTGAATAATGACATTTAAGTACACGAAAGTTATAATAGAAACCGTACGTAACCTAACCTTAAACTGAACTTTCCTTTTTTTTTTTTTCCTTAATTAATTTTTATTTTGTCTACTGTCTACATCTCCACATTTTTTTTTTTTTTTAACTTTCATTAACTTCCTTACCCACTCTTCCTGACTTCCTTGGGTGCGCAGAGGAAGAGCAGATCGTGAAGTGGTTTGAGCAAAGTTCCGATTCTTTTGTTTTTATTTAGTTCTCGCACAAATTATTATTTATTTTTTTTCGAACTGGTGACATAAAATTATTGTAAATTACTGTATGTATTTACTATTTCATTTGGTTGTTTATTTATTAAGTTACTCATTTCTGTGCGTGAATGTAAGAGAGAGAGAGAGAGAGAGAGAGAGAGAGAGAGAGAGAGAGAGACTATAATCTCACTCTTCCTTCCTTCCACACCTCGTGAATAAATTGGAGGAGGCCTATGGAGGAGGAAGGGGAGGAGGAAGAGGAGGAGGAGGAGGAGAAATGATCAGTTCATTCACCTTCACAAGTAGAAATGGGGACGGAGAGAGAGGGAGGGAGAGAGGGAAGGAAGGGGAGGAGGAAAAGGTGAGAGAGGCGTGAAGAGAACAGGGAGAGGGGAGAGGGGAGAGATGAATGGTTGGAAGGGAGAGGTAG
The DNA here is from genome assembly GCF_035594125.1 of Scylla paramamosain. Lineage (NCBI taxonomy): Eukaryota > Metazoa > Arthropoda > Malacostraca > Decapoda > Portunidae > Scylla > Scylla paramamosain. Next base: position 9,671,533 of record NC_087191.1, read on the forward strand.
AGGGGAGAGAAGTGAGGGAAGGAGAGAGTGAGAGGGAGGGAAAGCAAGAGAGAGAGAGAGAGAGAGAGAGAGAGAGAGAGAGAGAGAGAGAGAGAGAGAGAGAGAGAGAGAGTAGTAGTAGTGAGTCACACACGTCGGCGGGAGGTACTGAAGGCAAGATGCGTGACAGGTGAGAGTAAGAGAGAGAGAGAGAGAGTGTGTGAGGGTGTGTACAGGTGAGGTCAGCACTAATTAAACACAGGTGAGCTCGTCCATCTGTACATGTAAGTCACAGGTGAAGATATTAATTAATCTGCCCAGGTGTAAAGTAATATTCACAGGTGACAGTCAACAGGTGAAGGTGTACACAAATGAACAGGTGGGAGTGTCGAGAAGTCAGAGCAGGTGTAGTCCAGATAATATTAATCAAGCACAGGTATCGCTAATTAAACAGGTGAGGATGTCAACCAATCCACGCAGGTAGGGAAAGGTGTAGTGTGTTAATAATTAAACTCAGGTAATTCCACGGATTGAAAGGCTACAGGTGTCTTGTTTTATGTTTTTTTCATATTTCTTACCTGTTTTGTTTTATTTTTCTTATTTATTCTTCCAACTTCGTTTTTCGTCCTTCTTTGATTGATTGATTGATTGATTTTATTATTTATTTATTTATTTTTTTTCCTGTTCCGTCTCCACTTAAGGGTACCACACGATGCAACCTAACTCAAGATTCGAACAGGTGAAATAACTTATCATTCGTCTCTTCATAATTCTCTTCTGACCTCCTCTCATTATTGCAGTTCTAAAATTTTCCTCCTATAACTTACCTCTCTTCCAAACATGCACAGTGATATGGCAGATATTTCCTTCTATTTTGGACTTTCTTCTTTGGTTTTGTTAGGTTAGGTTAAGTTAGGTTGGGTTTAGCTAATGTTGTTTATCGTTAGGTTAAGTTTAGTTTAGGTTAGGTTAGGTTCAGTTAGGTAAGGTCAGGTTAGGTTTAGCAATGTTTATGGTTCGGTTAAGTTAAGTAACATTAGGTTAGGTTACGTTAGGTTTAGCAGCTGTTGTTTATGAGCGTATTAGCAGTCAAAAGTTAATAGTAAAGAGCTTTTTGCTTTTAGACCGGTAATAAAAAGTGATGATTTTCTTTAAGTGTTAGAAGTACAGCAAGACCTCCATCTTCAAATGCACTTATTATTATTATTATTCCTTTTCTTTCTTATTCTTATTCAACTTCTTGTTCTTGTCCTTGTTCTTCTTGTTTTTGTCCTTGTTCTTCTTGTTCTTGTCTTTGTTCTTCTTGTTCTTATTCTTGCTCTTCTTCCTCTTACTCTTCTTCTCCCTCCTCCTCCTCCTCCTCGTCCTCCTCTTGGGTCAATGGTCATCGAGCACATTAAAATTTCCCTGGTTAGTGGAAATAAAAAAAAATTAAAAAAATCTTTAGAGCTCAGAAACAATGAACATACACACCTGATTTTATTTATACCCAGAGAGTGGTGGTGATGAAGGGAAGTGCACGTTTTTGTTTACCAAGTGTTAGGGATTTAAATAGAGCAGTCTGGGAGGCAGATTCTTCAGAGTTTTGAGATTTAATAACAAACCTTTCTCTCATTAAAGAACTTGAATTTTATACGTCTATTTTTTTTTTTTATTATTTTATTGATTTGTTTAGTTAATTATGTATGTACTTTTATTGTATTTCATTTTATTTTTGTCGTGTTGAGGTGCTGATATGTGAATGTTTCGTGATTTGACTCTCTCTCTCTCTCTCTCTCTCTCTCTCTCTCTCTCTCTCTGACGTCATTAGCCAAAATTTCTCCTTCACCTTTCGCGTTAATTAATAAGTCGTGTGCATTGAAAAGTTTTGCATTACGAAGGTCTAAGAATACGTCATTAGAACAGGCCGGTGGTTTAGTGAAGGGTCGTGTTGTTATTATTGTTGTTGTTGTTGTTGTTATTGTTGTTGTTGTTGTTGTTGTTGTTAATTTTGGTGCAGTTTTTTATCATTATATTATCACTACTACTACTACTACTACTACTATTACTACTGCTGCTGCTGCCTCTGCTACTGTTACCTACTTAATTGCAGTGTCATTATTTCCTATTATTATTTTTCTGGTTCATTTCCCTAAACACTGGCAGGAGGAAGAGGAGGAGGAGGAGGAGGAGGAGGAGGAGGAGGAGGAATAGGACGAGTACCAGGAAGAGATAGGAGATAGGGAGTAAAAAGAAAACAAAACGAAAAAGAGGAGGAGGAGGAGGAGGAAGAAGTAGAGGAGACAGAAAGAAGTGGTAGCAAGAGAAAATAATAGTAATAAACAGAAAAAAAATTAAACTAGAGAGATAACTTAACAAAATAAACACTTTCCTTCAGAACAATTACCTTGGCAGCTTATTTTGAAGAGTGTAATTACAGGTATTAAAGGTGCCACGTGTTGCGATGCTAATTGATAGGTGAGAGAATTGGCACAGGTGTAAAAGTGTTGGTGGTAGTGGTGGTGGTGCTGGTGGTGGTGGTGTTGTTGCTCTTCCTCTTGTAGTAGTAGTAGTAGTAGTAGTAGCAGTAGTAGTAGTAGTAGTAGTAGTAGTAGTAGTAGTAGTAGTAGTAGTCTTATTAAGTGTTACCTCATGGATCAACCTCTTAACCTTTTCTTTTATCTTTCTTTTATCACTTTCCTCCTTTCTCTCTCTCTCTCTCTCTCTCTCTCTCTCTCTCTCTCTCTCTCTCTCTCTCTCTCTCTGATCTCTTATCTCTCTTCCAATTGACTTGCTGCATGGAAAGAGGTTAATGACTGTAAGTGTTAGTGCGCTCTCTCTCTCTCTCTCTCTCTCTCTCTCTCTCTCTCTCTCTCTCTCTCTCTAAGGTTTGTGCACGCCTATCACCATTTCGAAGCTTCAATCTCGTTTTCTTTCTACAGTCACGTGTGTAAAGATTCGTATAGAGATAACACA
>NC_087191.1:9676966-9686966 GCF_035594125.1 Scylla paramamosain
GGCACGCTCTTCGTGGGGCAGGAGCAGGACTCGCCCGGGGGAGGCTTCAACGAGTTCCAGAGTCTGCGGGGCTCCGTGGGGGACCTGCGCGTGTACGGCGAGGTGCTGCCGCTGGAACAGATGAAGGCCCTCACGGCGTGCCAGGCGCCCAACGCCCTGGAGGAGCCGCTGATTGACTTCTCCAACGTGACAGGGGACTTCGAGGTGAGCGACGCCACCCTGCTGGAGGCGCCTCTGCCCTGTGACCTGCGGGGCGAGGCCTTTCACGTGGTGTTCCCCGAGCCGCGGCTGTTCCGCGAGGCGCAGCAGCTGTGCCACGTGCTGGGCGGTGCCATGGCGGTGCCGCGCAACGCCTCGGAGAACGCGGCGCTGTTCCAGCTGGCGGCGGCCACGGCGGCGGGCTGCGGCGACGGCACGGGCGACACGCTGTGGCTGGGCGTGCAGGGCAGCCCGGAGCAGCAGGCGTGGCTGGACGTAGCCTCCGCCACGCCCGTCAACTACACCAACTACGACCAGCGGCGAGGCATGACCATTGAGCAGCCCGAGGTGTGCGTGGCCTTCAAGGGCACCCGCGCTGTGGTGGGCGCCTCGCGCGGCTCCTGGGTGCCGCGCCGCTGTGACCTGGAGCGCTGCGCCGCCTGCCACTTCCACGCCCTGCCCATCGTGCGGGTGCGCGGCCTGTGCGCCAAGTCAGAGTTTGACAAGGAGTACTTCCTGCTGGCGGGCGGCGGCGAGGTGGCCTTCAGCGGCGTGTACTACTCCCTGCTGGCCAAGCTGCCGCCCGCGGCCAACGACTCCGGCGTGGGGGACTTCGGGGCGTGGCGCCTCACACGCTACGACAAGCCGCAGGTGACGGCCACGTTGGCCAGGACCTCGCCCACGCACTACCCGCTTGGCCTCAACACCTGGACCTTCGCCAACGACGTGTGTGGGCGTGGCGAGGCGCGGCTGCGCGTCACGTCATGCGGCATGGGCGAGTTTTCCTGCGACGACGGCAGCTGCGTGGGCCTGACGCGGCGCTGCGACATGGAGGTGAACTGCCCCGACGGTTCCGACGAGGCGGGCTGCAGCGTGCTGAGGCTGCCCGACGGCTACAACAAGATGGCGCCGCCGCCACGCCCACGCCCCGGCAGCCCCGTGCCCGTGGCCCTGCACGTCACCATGCTCTCCGTGCGTGCCTTCGACCTGACAGGCTTCAAGTTCGTGTGCGAGCTGGAGGTGCGGCTCTCCTGGCACGACGCGCGCGTCACCCTGCGCCACCTGCACCGCCAGGAGACGCTCAACGCCGTGCACCTGCGGGAGGAGCACGCCCCCTGGATGCCGCAGATGGAGTTCTTCGGTGACGCCTACACCACCAGCGACGTGGAGGAGCGGCGCTCCCTCCTGCTGGCCAGGCGCGCCTCTGACCCCCTGCCCGATGACGAGGAAAACCTGTGGGAGGGTGAGGAGGGGGGGGGAGAGCAGGGAGAGGCGGGGGACGCAGGAAGACAGAGAGGAAGGGCGAGGGAGTGAGAGGGGTTGTGAGGGAAGGTAAAGGGGGTAGAAAGAGAAAGAGAGAGAGAGAGAGAGAGAGAGAGAGAGAGAGAGAGAGAGAGAGAGAGAGAGAGAGAGAGAGAGGTGGGGGGGAAGAATAAGGGAGAGGCAAGATGAGAAGGGGTGAGAGATGGGGACACAAACAACAGGGTGAAGAAGAAGAGGAATGGTAAAGAGAATGATGATGGGATGAATAATGTGGATAAAAGGGAGATAAGGAAAAACAGAGAGAGAGATAAGGAGAGGAGTAAATAGAGTGAAGAGAATAGGAGGTAGAAAGGGACGAGATAGAAAAGGAGGGAGATGTCAGGAACTAGACTTTGCTGTGATATATCCTGCACTACTACTACTACTACTACTACTACTACTACCACTACTACTAAAGAGATTAGAGAATATAATGCAAACTATTATACAATGCAATTCATATATTCCTCCTCTTCCTCCTCCTGCTACTACTACTACTACTACTATTACTACTATTACTACTACTACTACTACTACTATTACTACTACTACTACTACTACTACTACTACTACTCCACAGACGAGGTGTTTGCGGGCAGTGACAACCCTCTGGTGCTCCTCAACAAGCTCACTGTCACCACGTCCTGCCAATTTGATCTCATCACTTTCCCCTTTGACACACAAACCTGCAGGCTGGTGCGTCTCTTTGCTTTTTTTTTTTTTTCTCCCTCTTTTCTTTTCCCTTCTTCGTTATGTTTGTCTGTTTCTCCCTTTGTGCCTCCTCTTCTTGTTCTTGTTTTTTTTTTCTTGTCTTCTTTCAAATTTTTTTTTTCTTTTTTTCATTTTTCATTTTTTATTTCTCTTTGTTTCTTTTTTTCCCTTTCTGTCTTCTTTTTTTCATTCCTTTTTTCTATGTTTGTGTCCATTTTAGTCCCCATTACCTGTTTCTTCAACTTCCTCTCCCTTCCGTCATTAATTAATTTGTGTTCTCTGTTTCGTCCCTTCACTTCTTGTTTATCTTTCTTTCTTCTTCCCTTACCGTGTTCTATATTTCTTCCTTGATTTGTACTGATAAATCACTATAAAAAGTGCACACCTCTTCATGCATAGAGAAATTCATCTATCTCTCTATCTTCGTATTTGTCAATTTTTCCTCATTGGTGTGAAAACCTGTATACGTTTATATATAGAATTTCATCTGCCATTTTATGTATTCCTTGCCAGGGAGTGGTGTTGCTGGGCATGACCAAGGAGTACATCGCCCTGGTCCCTGAGGACAGTGGCGTGACCTATCTGGGCAAGAGGAAGCTGCTGGAGTACTACCTGCAGAGTGAGAAAATGGTGCCTTACGACGAGGTGAGAGAATGCAGAAGTTACCCTTATAATTTATTCGTTTTCTTTGAAACTCATCCTCATTTTCTTTTAATAATTTTGTTTTGTAATTATCTGTTAACCTCTGAAGCAAATTGTTTTATGTTGCACAAATTATTTTCATGATATTTTATCAGTATTTTCCTCTCTTTACGAGCACTTCCAAATCATATTCATTTTCATGTTTTTAAATACTTGTTTCGTTTTCTTCTTTATCGGTTAATATTTGAAAGGGTAACTCTCCCATTTCTTAGGAATCAAAGACTAGTTAATGCTCTTTACTATTACAAATATTTAAGTAAATATAGTTCATTTGTTCACAGGGAGCTATTCACATTCTCCCCTGTTGGCCTCCTAGACAAGTAACACTAGTGAAAAAATAAATAAACACACACGATCCACCGATAAACACACACGATCCACCTCACCACATCTCCACTCGCTTACAGGGCAAGTACAGCGGCCAGGCGGTGGAGCTGACCTTCCGCAACCTGTCCACCTTCTACATCACCTCCACCTACGTGCCCACCTTCATTATCGTGGTCATCGGCTACCTGGTCTTCTTCTTCCCCCTCGACGACTTCAACGAGCGCATCATGGTGGCTCTGACGGCGCTGCTGGTGGAGGCCGCCTTCTTCACGCAGGTACTGGCGCTACGTTCACGCTAACTGCTCCTCTGATATTGCTATGTTTACGCTAACTGCTCTTCTGATATTGCTACCTTCATGCTAACTGCTCTCCTGATATTGTTGTTTTCACGCTAACTACCCCTTGCTTCCCTCCTCCCGTGGCCTCGCTACATGAAGTTTTCTATTTTCTTTCACGCCTATTCTGTCCATCACCGTAATGCAAGACAGCAACAGTAGAATTCAAGTCATCGATTGTTAGAAAGTAGATATGTAGCTTGGAATATTAATAGGATAAAAAAAAAAATCAATATATCATAGTACCTCCCCACACACAAAAAAAAAAAAAATAATAATAATCACCATATTTTATCCCAAGTAAGAATATTAAAAGCACAATCGCATTCATGGATTAACATATCTGATTCCTCCCCTGCAGCACTCCCCCAGCCCTGCCTCTTCTCTCCCCCAGGTCTTGTAAGTTCTCTCTCCTCTCTTCTCCAGGTCTTGTAAGTTTTCTCTCCCCTCTCTCCCCAAGGTTTTGCAAGTGTTCTCTCTCCTCTCCCCAATGTCTCTTACTAACACTTTATCTTTTCCCCAAGGTCTTCCAATTCTTCTCTCCTTAGGTCTCCCAAATCTTACCTCCCCCTAGTTTTATCAAGTCTCCTCCCTCTCCCCTCCCCCAGATGAGCGCGTCCATCCCCCAGACGGCGTATCTGAAGCTGGTGGATGTGTGGTTCGTGTTCTGCATCATCAGCCTCTTCCTGGTGGTGGTGACTGTGGCCTTCATCAACTGGGTCAGGGTGAGGAACAGGTGGAGGGGTGGAGAAAGAGAGAGGGAGGGGAGAGACAAGGTGTGGAGAAGATGCAAAGAACAATGGAATGGAAGGGAAATAGAAGCAGTAGATGAATACGAAGGATATGGTAAAGAGAGCAGTTCATCTTTTTAGTTTTCATGAATGATGGAACAGGTGAGAAAAAATACAGGTAAAAAAAGTTGAAGGAAATAAAGTAGTTTTCCCTCCTGTTTCCATCAATATTCACCCCTTTTACCTTTCAGTTTCCATCAGTATACTCACCCTGATTTCTTCCCTCTGCAGAAGTGCGCCCCGTCTATCCTACTGCGTGCGAAGGGGTCGGCAAGGAGGACCCAGAAGGAGGCTGTGGGGGCGCGGCGCGTGGCTCTAGCAGCCTGGCTCAACCTCCTGTGTCGACTGGTGTGCCCCATCCTCACCACACTCTTCCTGGTCTTCTACCTCACCATGGCAGCCCTCATAGAGATACCCAAGCTGGATATCACCCTCGTGCAGTGACCGGTGGTGTTTGCTTGAGTTATCCCTTATGACTATTGTTTGGTGGATACGTTTTCTGTTTCACGTTTTCTCTCTTGAACTTGTCTGGTAATGTGTTCCGTGGTTTATTTTGGTTTCTCTTACTTTTGTTTTGCTTTTTTTTTCACAATTTCTTCTTATTTTTGGTTTCATTTTTTCCTCCTATATTTATCGTGTCACATAATCTCTCTCTCTCTCTCTCTCTCTCTCTCTCTCTCTCTCTCTCTCTCTCTCTCTCTCTCTCTCTCTCTCTCTCTCATGAAATAATTAATAAACACATGGGAAAAATAATAATGATAATAATAATAATCACCGATATTTATATAGGAGAGAGAGAGAGAGAGAGAGAGAGAGAGAGAGAGAGAGAGAGAGAGAGAGAGAGAGAGGAAAATTATTACCCTCCTTCCACATAGACGCCTCGCACTCACAACAAAAAGGAGAACGCAACGTATCAAAGAAAACGATGAAGTTATTAAGAAGGCGCCGTTGGAAAGCTTGAATTCAGTGGTCGTGATGCAACAAACGCAGTGCAGCTTGTTGAGTGAGACAGATCACGTGGGTTTATAACTGGATCACCACGGCCCTTACTGATCTTAAGCAATTAGATTTAAGCATAAAACTCGAGAGATAAGTGAAGGAGACAAAGATGTAAGACGAAGCGAAATAGGTCAGGAGAATGATGATCTGACCAGTTTTCAATATTTTTTGGTCAAATATCCGTCATTAATGTTTCCACATGTACGCCTAAAGTGCCCAGTCTTTGCTATTTTTACGGTGAAACAATTATAAGAGAACTATGCTGTATTACACAATATGACATCTCAGTGGGTTCCTTCTCCTCCTCCTCCTCCTCCTTCTCCTCCTCCTCCTCCTCCTCCTTGTTTTGTACGTCCTCGTTCTGTTATTTCTGGAGTTTATCGTCTTTCATTACTATCAGCTTGTAAATAGTGAACTACTTGTTAAATAGAGGATAGAACTGTCACTCACCATTACTATTCCTCATCATTACCTGAATAATGCACGAGATAGTTCTCTTTTAACTACTACTACTACTACTACTACTACTACTAAATACGTATAAACGTAAGTATTGGATAAAGTACCATAAGTAGACTCTCTCTCTCTCTCTCTCTCTCTCTCTCTCTCTCTCTCTCTCTCTCTCTCTCTCGGTAATTCTAAATTGATCAGAAATAAACTGGAATTTCTACTTGAGAATTTTAATTCTCCTACTTCACCTCCTTCAGCAGCCCGCGTCACGTCAAGCAGACAGGCAGGTAGCAGGTAACAGGTAACGGCGGGCAGGTAATATAATTTTACCTGCATTCCTCGCACGACACAGATAAGGTGCGTGAAGAAACGGTGAAAAAATACAAGTACTACTATAAAATGCTTCTCTTCTCTTCTCTTCTCTTCTCCTCTCTTCTCTTCCCTTCTCCGTTTCTCTTCTTTTCTCTTTTCTGTTATCTTATCTTCTCTTTTCTTTTTCTTTTCCTTTCTTTTTTTTTCTTTTCTTGTCTTTTTTTCTCCTCTCTCTCTCTCTCTCTCTCTCTCTCTCTCTCTCTCTCTCTCTCTCTCTCTCTGATCGTATTTTTGTTATTGTTATCGTTATCGTGTTGTGGTCAGAATTTTTGTTTTTTTTCCTTATTTTTTTATATTTTCCCTTATTCCTTATCCCTTTTCCTTATTTTCTATGCTTTTCTCTTATTTTCTTGTCTCCACGCCCTTCCTTGCAGCACTGTATGACCACGATATTACGGCGCCTCCCTCCACCTCATCTGAACACACCTGTCAACCACCTGTCTTGCTTCTTCGTTACATTTCTCCCTTTATTAACTAATGATGTTATTTTATTATGCCTTCAATGTCTCACTTCATCTACCTCCTTTAAACACACCTGTCCTCCATCTATCTGTCACTCTTGCTTCCTCGTTTCTACATTGTTAATAAGAGAAACGCTTTTGAAAACCCTGCTAATCATCTTTGTTACAATGGGAAACAGTCGTAGAGAGAGAGAGAGAGAGAGAGAGAGAGAGAGAGAGAGTAGGAGCATTTTAGTTGAGCCTATCCTGAGCTGGTTCGTGCGTTTGCTGCGGTGACACGGCACAGCAGTGAGTGAAATTTGCGTTCATAATTACGTATGGTGTGTTCAGTAGAGAAAGGGAGTTAATTATTTGAATAATTATTTGAATTATTATTGAATAATTAGTTGAATTATTACTTGATAACATGTCATCTTGTGTGTGTGTGTGTTTGTGTGTGTGTGTGTGTGGAGGAGCAGTGACAGGAATCGCTGGGTAGTGGTGGGGAGGGCAGGCGGCTGCAGTGTTTTGGCCGGCGCTGGTCAGTCTTGCCCCACACACTCTGGTAATAAGTTTTTTCGTATTACCGGCAGCTTCTCCCTGTACCAGGCACCGTCACGCAGCACCAGAGAGCCATGAGTACGTAAGGTGAGCCCAGCGGTGCCTGACTCCCCCTCAGTCAGCATTACTGCTTTCCAAGCATTGCCACTCCTTCTCCCTTTAATGTCTTGTAGTCGTTTATTAAAGTTTTCGTTCATTATTTAGGTATTTTTTGAGGTTATTTATTTATTTTTAGGTTTTGTTCACATCTGAGTCTGGAAAGAGTTGGAAATTAAGGCGAACATTGAAGGATCGTCAATATGTAAACAAGCCGTCAGCTGAGGTACAGATAGGGCGTCAGTGTTTTCAATCATTATTTGCTTCGTCTCTCACTTATTGTAAGCCTAACATGTCACAAGATACAGCCATATGTCTAGCTTTCATGTCCGCTGGTCAGATATATCCGCTATTGCCTGGTTTTGGTGTGATGAAGGAATAATTGGGGCAACATGGCCGCCGGGTCCTCTACTGAGGTCGCCGCCGAGGGCCTGCTCCGGCCTGTGGGTTCCAATATTTTTTTTAATATTTTTCTTAATTACTTTATTTGGCTTCTATAGTAAGTTTTTATGGTTTTTAAAAATATTTCGTTGCTGTTGAAGTGTTTTTCTTGCTTCAGTTAAGTAAATGGGCTGAAATTTCAGTAGTTTTTCAACAAAGATATAGGGCCGTTTTCACTGTTATATTTACCCACCCCGGTTCTTGGCTTTTTTATTTGAGGCTGTAGTGAAGCTTTTATTGCTTTAAAAAATAGTTTATGATTTTTTAAATGTTTTGCGTTCCTGTTGAGTTAAGTATGTGCATTTTGAAATGTTATTTTGTCCCGTTAAAAGTGGCGATTTTGTCATTTTTTAGATTCCTTATTTCTCTATATCAGCTTGTAACTAACTTTGCATTGCTTGAGAAAATAGTTCAGATTTTTTAAAGTGTTTTTTTACTGGTGTAAAGTGAAATGGGCGGACTTTTGAGTGGTTTTAATTGTGTCAAAGGTTCCAACACTTTTTCCATATTTCTTTTAATATTTCTTTAAAACTACTAAGGCTGGAGATGTTTTGATATTGTGAATATTAATTAAAGTAATTGTCAAGTCAGAAAATAGAACGCATTCCAGCCTAGCTTCATTTTTTCTAGGGGTCAATTTCAAAATGAAATACGTTACGTACGTAAGCCAGCGGCCTGGGGGGAACTCGCCTGTGACGTCATCAACGGCCAGGGACTTGCCGGGCTCCAGTGTCTCTTGGTGAATATTTACCGTAATTTGCAGTGTTTTCCAAGTATTTCCAGCAGTTTCTAAACTCATGTGTGTAGATAGTAGTAGAAGAAGGAAGAAAATACGAGAAATGGAGGAGGAGGAGAAATAAATAAGGAGAAATGAAAGAGGAAGAGGAAGTAAAACACGTAAATGGCAAGAAGACAATCTTTAGCTTAGTTTGCCTTGCTGCGGTGCCATTCTCTATAACTGGTGTTTTTTTTTCTTTAAAGTATGTTTTTCGATGTATTTAGGAGTGTTTTGGGGTATTTGAGTGTGTCTTAGGAGTGTTTTGGGTGTATATTAGCTGTTATCAGTGTGTTTTGGGTGAATTTTTTGTGTTTACGTGTGGTTTAGGTTGTTTCTAGGAGCATTTTACGTGTTTTGAGTGTTGTGGAGTGTTCTGAGTTTGTTATAGGATGTTTTGGTGTGTTTTGGGAGGTTTTTTTCAGTATATCGAGGTGTTGAGTGTGTTTTGAGTTTATTTTGGGTGAGTTTGGGTGTGTGGAGTGTCTTTTGAGTGTATTTGATTGTGTTTGGGCGGGTTTGGGTGCGATTGGGTGTGTGCGGGGTCTTTTGAGTATATCTGAGTGTGTATGGGAGTGTTTTTGATGTGTTTGGGTGTGTGCGGGGTCTTTTGAGTGTATTTGAGTGTGTGTGGGGGTGTTTTTGGTGTGTTTGGGTGTGTGCAGGGTCTTTTGAGTATATTTGAGTGTGTATGGGAGTGTTTTTGATGTGTTTGGGTGTGTGCGGGGTCTTTTGAGTGTATTTGAGTGTGTGTGGGGGGGTTTTTGGTGTGTTTGGGTGTGTGCAGGGTCTTTTGAGTGTATTTGAGTGTGTGTGGGGGTGTTTTTGGTGTGTTTGGGTGTGTGCAGGGTCTTTTGAGTATATCTGGGTGTGTATGGGGGTGTTTTTGATGTGTTTGGGTGTGTGCGGGGTCTTTTGAGTGTATCTGAGTGTGTATGGGGGTGTTTTTGATGTGTTTGGGTTTGTGCGGGGTCTTTTGAGTATACTCGTATCTGAGTGTGTAAGGGGGGTGTTTTTGATGTGTATGGGTGTGTGCTGGGTCTTTTGAGTCTATTTGAGTGTGTGTGGGGGTGTTTTTTGATGTGTTTGGGTGTGTGCGGGGTCTTTTGAGTGTATTTGAATGTGTGCGGTTGTGTTTTGGGTACGTTTGTGTGTGTGCCTTTTCTTTTGAATGTATTTGAGTGTGTATCCGGGGTTTTTGGGTGCGTTTAGGTGTGTTTAGAGCGTATTCTTCTTGTTGGGAGTTTTTTGGATGTTTTCAGCGTGTCTTTGGGATATATATATATATATATATATATATATATATATATATATATATATATATATATATATATATATATATATATATATATATATATATATATATTAAATTTAGCCATAATAAAAATGTAAATGCAATATGACTCAAAAGCTTGTTTAAGATATTATAGTGATAAGCCAGATTTTCAGACTAAAAATACCAGTGAAAACGAAAAAAATAGTAAAATATTCCCAATCCTT
>NC_087191.1:9691966-9694466 GCF_035594125.1 Scylla paramamosain
TTTTTTTTCTCTATACTTTATTCAGTCCTTGTCTCTCGTCTCTTCCTTCTCCTCTTCTTCTTCTTGTGTGTGTGTGTGTGTGTGTGTGTGTGTGTGTGTGTGTGTGGTGCCAGTGTTAAGATAATTTATTAGGAGTGTATATTTAGCATTTCCTTTGCTCTATAACATGAAATAGAGCAAAAAGCTGTATAGATTATAGTACTGTACACATAGTTTGGCATTGTTTATTGTATTCGGCTGCTGTGGCCATTATCTATCTATTTGTCTACCCATCTATCTATCTATCTATCTATCTATCCATCTATCTATCTATCAATCTATCCATCTATCCATATATCTATCTATGTGTGTGTGTGTGTGTGTGTGTGTGTGAGTGTGCGTAGTTAACGAGAGCACGACAATTATTTCTTAATTAGACAATCTCTTAACGACTTAATTGAGCGAAGACAAACAGAACAAGCGCCAAAAGATCTGAATTACCGTGCATTACTTGATTACTAAGACGTGTTTGGAAAATGTACCAAAAACTTGCACTGCGGTTTCTTTGCGGTGAGAGAAATCATAGCAGGAAAGGGTTAAAGAGCTCTTACTTGTGTTTTTATTTAGTTATTCTTATTGTTTTTCTTCCCACATATTTGATTTCTCTATGCTTATTTTCTTCTCTCTATACTTCGAAAGGGTTAAAATGTTTTCCTTGTGTTTTGTTGTTTGTTAATTTCTTCACTCATTTTCTTTTCATTACCCTTTGTTTATTTCTTCCTCTCCACAGTGAAAGGGTTATAAATTTCTTCCATGTGTTCCTTTCCCTCTTGTTTATTTTCGTCCCACATTCACTTTGCTGTTGTCTGTTTCCATAATCTCTGGTAATTATTTTGTTTCTTATTATATTCCTCATTGTACTTTATCCCTCCTTTACTCTATTACACTTCACTCGTCCATTTATTATTACTTATTATCAAACTCTTCAGTAATTATCATGTCGTTCCTTACCATAAACATTTTTAATTCATCGTTGCATCTGTTTTGTTTTCCCTATAGACTGCAGTTTTAATCTTCATGTTCCTAATTCTTGTTAAGTTTGTTCATAGATACTTTTTTTAGTTTCTTCTTTTCTTGATGAACTGGGAAGACGTTCAAATAAAAAGTGGAGAGTGAATGAATATATACACTAAATAGGACAAACCAACTTTCTAGCTAAAATAACCAGCTAGTTAATCAACTCACTAAATAGAAAAAAATAATGAAACAAACACAAAAAAGGAACACTAAAAAAAAAAGCACATCACACCATTACCATAAACGAGAAACAAGTAGAAGATTAAGTAAAAGTCATATTAATTCCTATGCAATCTCACTACCACCACCATCAGCTGAAGACAAAAGCAGGCCAGTTAAGGAGACGATGTACCTAATGCTGCTCTATTAACCCCACCTTCTCACTGACTGCCTGTGACTCTCTCCCTCTCTCCCTCTCTCTCTCTCGCTCTCTCTTCGTAGCGTTCCTTCTGTCACCCGCCAATTGCTAACAAGGAATACGCCACATCATCAGGTATTGGTTATAAAAAGTTGTACGCTTTTCTCACCTACCGCTAGAGAGAGAGAGAGAGAGAGAGAGAGAGAGAGAGAGAGAGAGAGAGAGGGGGGGGGGGGGAGGTAAGGATTGGGAGGAAAGTGTTAATATAATTGAATACTTTTTTCTTTATCTTTTATTCTCTCTCGTTCTTTATTTTTCTAGTTCAGTAACAAAACGGTGAATTTTACTGAACAAGAATTTATTTTTTTGTCTTTTACAGCGAGAATGCGTTATCGTGGGAAACAGCCCTAATGCGCTCTCTCTCTCTCTCTCTCTCTCTCTCTCTCTCTCTCTCTCTCTCTCTCTCTCTCTCTCTCTCTCTCTCTCTCTCTCTCTCATCATGTCCTTCATTTCCAGACCTTCCTCTTTTCCTTCTCTACCTTCCCTCCCTCCCTTCCTCCCTCCCTCCCTCCCTCTTCTCCCTCTCTCTACCTGTGATTACGTTTAGTTACCTGGGTGATTCCGAGCAAGCAGGTAGACAGTGGTCAGTTTGCATTACCTGTGCAGCCATCTGTGTGTGTGTGTGTGTGTGTGTGTGTGTGTGTGTGTGTGTGTCATGTGAAAGTTGCTCATGTGACGCATAACACACACACACACACACACACACACACACACACACACACACACACACACACACACACACACACACACACACACACACACACACACACACACACAAGGATGACTAAGAGTTAAGGGAAAATGAATAAGGAGTTAGAACATAAAGAAGAAAAGAAAGAGGAAGAGGAGGAGGGAAGAGAAATAGGAAGAGGAGGGGAAGAGAATTAAATTATGGAGGAATTACCAAGTTAATTACATTTACTTGGGGGAGAGAGACTGACACTTCGAGGGAGAGAAAAAAAAAAAAAAAAAGAGAAAAAAAAAGTGAGTCACAACGAATATGACGATTAAACTGGAAATAGAGAA
>NC_087191.1:9704466-9716966 GCF_035594125.1 Scylla paramamosain
AGGTCTTCTCCGCGTCTTTCTAGCAAACAAGGCACGTGTCTGACTGTGCTTGTGTTGTTTGGGTCACACACACACACACACACACACACAAGGGTTAATGATCACTGCTTTCTCTCTCTCTCTCTCTCTCTCTCTCTCTCTCTCTCTCTTCTGGTTTTTCAGGTTCTACTAGTTCTCCAAATTTGGTGTTCATTTTATTTTTATAAGTTTCTTTTCTTCTTTTCCTCGTGTGTGTGTGTGTGTGTGTGTGTGTGTGTGTGTTGTCCTGGTGTCAGTCAAATACCACTTTATACGAGTTTTTACTGTTTGAAAATATTACCACTAGTACCACCACTACTACTACTACTACTACTACTACTACTACTACTACTACTACTACTACTACTACTACTACTACTACTACTACTACTACGACTAATGATAATCAAACTGTGATAATTTGGCTGTAACATATCAGTGCCAGCCTTCTTGACTTTTAGTAGTAGTAGTAGTAGTAGTAGTAGTAGTAGTAGTAGTAGTAGTAGTTGTGGTAGTAGTTGTTATTGCTGTTGTTGTTATTCATATCGTAACTCTTGTAATAGTAGTAGTAGCAGTAGCAGTAATTATCATTGTTGTAGTAGTAGCATTAACACCACATCACATCACATCACATCACCACAACCACCACAACCACCCCACACATCCCCACCACTCAATCTCAGCCATCAGCAATCATCACTCAGACACCACACCCTCCCCAACCACTCTCCCTCATTCAGCATTTAAGAGGCCCTCCCAGCACCGTCCCGCTCGTCTACACATCCATCAGGCACCGTGCTGCTCGGGTACTGATGAGGGGGCGCCGGGCCTAAATGGGTCTTACCTGTACTCATTACCATGCAAGGTGTGATGGGTCGGAGAGAGAGAGAGAGAGAGAGAGAGAGAGAGAGAGAGAGAGGGAGAGGGAGAGAGAGAGAGAGAGAGAGAAATGGATACTAACAGAAGGAGGAATTGAGACGTAAATAAACAAGGGAAATGGAGGAATATAAGAAGAAAAGATATATTAACAGAAGTGAAGGAATGAGGAAGAGAGGAAGAAGGGAAGATAATGGAAGAGCAAAAGATACGTAAAGGAGAAAGAATAAAACAAACAGGAAAGGACGAGGAGATGGAGAGAAAGATAGAGAAGGGAAGAAGAGAGAGAGAGAGAGAGAGAGAGAGAGAGAGAGAGAGAGAGAGAGAGAGAGAGAGAGAGAGAGAGAGAGAGAGAAGATGCACCCTTCCTTATTTCAACAGACTAGCGAAAGAAAATAGACAAAGATTGTAAAAAAAATATTCATGTTTTATAAAGCAAGGAAATAAAGAATGAATAGAAATAAGCATATAAATGTAAAATCAAAATAACGAAGACAGTATTCAGAAAAAAAATATACACAAAAGCAGAGAGAGAGAGAGAGAGAGAGAGAGAGAGAGAGAGAGAGAGAGAGAGAGAGAGAGAGAGAGAGAGAGAGAGAATTACCGACTTAATGAACAGAAATGAAAGAAATAGCTGTCTTTTTAATTATGTTTCTGTTTAATGAAAAAGAAAGAATAGAAAGAAAAGAAAAATATCAAGATTTCAAGAAGAGAAAGATAATATAAATTCATATGAAGTGGGAGAAACAAAGAAAAGAATTAATAAGATGAAAATAAAATAACAATAAAGTAAAAGATAATAAGAGAAAATTGAGGTTTGGAAAGAGAATTCGAAACCAGAGAGAGAGAGAGAGAGAGAGAGAGAGAGAGAGAGAGAGAGAGAGAGAGAGAGAGAGAGAGAGAGAGAGAGAGAGAGAGAGAGAGAGAATGAATCGGTATGCGGTATAGGATCACATGATAATTCACACACACACACACACACACACACACACACACACACACACCATAAAAAGTTCCCGTGTGTATTGAAGTGGAGCCAATTAAAGATAGCGAACTTGGGAGGGAAAAGGAAGGAAGGAAGGAAGAGGAGGAGGAGGAGGAGGAGGAGGAGGAGGAGGAGGAGGAGGAGGAGGAGGATTGTAAAAGGTAAACGTGGTGAATGCTGGCTTGAGAGAGAGAGAGAGAGAGAGAGAGAGAGAGAGAGAGAGAGAGAGAGAGAGAGAGAGAGAGAGAGAGAGAGAGAGAGCCAGTTTTTGTCATGACCTCCCTCTTTGACCTCTGCCTCTTCTTCCTCCTCCTCCTCCTCCTCTCCTCTCCTCTTCTTCATCCTTGACACTCCTCTTCCTCCTTACTGTCCTCTTCCAGTCTTCTTCAAACTTTTCACTCCTCCTCCTCCTCCTCCTCTTCCTTGTCTTCTCTCCACTTCTCTTTCTCTCTTTCTCTTTTATTTTATTTTATTGAGTTGTGAGCGTTTGTTGTACTGTATCTCTCCTCCTCCTCCTCCTCTTCCTCTTCTTCTTCTTGTTCTTCTTGTTCTTCTTCATGTTGTTGTTGTTCTTCTTCTCATTTGATTTATTTTATTTTCATTACTTTTATTAATATTGTTTTCATTATCGAATTTCTCTTTCCTCTTTCCCTTTTTGTCTCTCATCTCCTTTCTTTCCTCCCTATTCGCCTCTTATTCTTTTTTCCTCCTTCTCTTCCTCCTCTTTTATTTGTTATCATTATTTATTGTTATCCTTATCATTATCTTCTGTTTCTTTTTACTTTTCTTTGTCTTATTTGTCTCTTCCTTTTCCTCCTCCTTTCTTTTTCCTCTTTCTCCTCCTCCTCCTCCTTTTATTGTTATTATTATTGTTATTATTATTATTATTTTCTAGTTCTTTTTATTCTTGTTTTGTCTTCTGTGCTTCCGTTTCCTCCTCTTCCTCTTCCTCTTATTCCTTCTTCTTTTCCTCTTCCTCTTATTGTTTCTCTTCCTTTTCCTCCTCTCTTTGTCTAACTTTTCCTCCACTTCTTCTTCTTCTTCTTCTTCTTCTTCTTCTTCTTCTTCTTCTTCTTCTTCTTCTTCTTCTTCTTCTTTTTTTTCTTCTTTCTTCTTCTTCTTCTCCATCTTCCTCCTCGTCTGTATGTAACTTCTCCTTTTTCTTCCACTTCCTTTCTTCTTCTACTTCCTCCTCCTCCTCCTCCTCCTCCTCCTCCTCCTCCGGCACGCGACAACACAGCAAGACAGAGTTAATTTATTACAGACGTGTGGTGGCCTCGTGTGTACGTGAAAAAACGTACACGAGGCCAGGAGCACATGGGCAGGTACACACAGGTGGTGGTGGTGGTGGTGGTGGTGGTTTATCTTCATGACTAAGCTTAAGGGAATCTCTCTCTCTCTCTCTCTCTCTCTCTCTCTCTCTCTCTCTCTCTCTCTCTCTCTCTCTCTCTCTCTCTCTCTCTCTCTCTCTCCTTTTTTTTCCATTCCGTTTCGCTTTTTTACCTTTTTTTCGTTTTTTTCATTCCTTTCGCTTTTTTTTTCCTTTTTTGCTGTTTTTTATTCGTTTTTTTTCGTTCCGTGTTTTTTCTTTTATTCTTTTTTTTATTGCGTTTTGTATTTTTTCTATTTATTTCTTTTTTTCCTTTACTGTTCTCGATTTTCCTCTGTTTCTCCTTTCATGTTTACTTTTCTTCGCCTTATGTGTTTTTCCTCGTTTATTCCTTATTTTTCCTTTCCTTCTTTCTTCCTTTCTTCATCGGATCTGCTTCTCTTTTCTCTTCTGCTCAACATTTTCTCTCTTTTTTCCTCGCATTCTTTATCTTTTCCTTTTCTTTTTCTTATTTTTCCTCATCCTCCATTTTCTTCTTCCTTCCTTCCTTCCTCTTCTTCGTGTTTTTCTTCCCCTTCATTCCTCTCTTTCTTCCCTGAATGTTGGGGAGTAATGGTCATTCTTCCTGCCTCCTCCTCCTCCTCCTCCTCCTCCTCCTCCTCCTCCTCCTCCTCCTCCTCCTCCTCCTCCTCCTCCTCCTCTTCCCCAAGGTGCCCACGTGCCCTTGCCGCCGCCTGCCACCTGACGCTTCTTTCTTCCCTCCTCCTCCTCCTCCTCCTCATCTGACCTCTCTCCCTCTCTCTCTCTCCCTCCATTCCTACCTCACGCTAATTCCTCCCTCTTTATCTCCCACCGCCCGACTCGCTCAACTCTCTCTCTCTCTCTCTCTCTCTCTCTCTCTCTCTCTCTCTCTCTCTCTCTCTCTCTCTCTCTCTCTCTCTGTTCGTCATTCTTCTCGTTCACTTTTTTTTGTCTTTTTGTCCTTCAGTGTCTTAATGATTCTTCTTCTTCCTATTGTTGTTGTTTTTGTTGTTTTTGTAGTTGTTGTTGAAATGGTGGTGGTTTTCATCATCATCATCATCTTCTTCTTCTTCTTCTTCTTCTTCTTCTTCTTCTATCATCGTCATTGTGGAGGTTCGAGGAGGAAGAGAAAGAACAGTAGGGGAAGAGAGAGTAGAAGAGAAAGGGAGAAGAAAAAAGGGTAGAAGAGAAGGGGAGGATGAATAAGGGAAGAGGGAGAAAGCTGAAGGAAGGAATAAATTACTTATCATGAGCCTACTACTACTACTACTACTACTATTCATGATCATATATCTAATCTAATTCAGGTATTTATCTATGTATTTATTTTCTTTTCGTAATACAACAACTACTACTACTGTCATCAACATCACCACCACCATCACCACCACCATCACCACCAGTATTATTCATGTCTTCTTTTATCTTTTATCTTTTCATCTATCTATTCCTCTTCGTTCTCATCACCGCGGTTTGATTTGGGTGTCCAGGTGGAGTGATCGGGAAGGCGTCCGGCGCACCTGTCCTTGCAGTTACCTGTTAATTAGCATCCCGCCCTGGTAACTTGTCTCCAGCCCCTCTCCCACCTGTGTTCCTTTGTGTGTTTGTGTGTGTGTGTGTATGTGTGTGTGTTGACTTCATCTTTATTTCTGTGTGTCTGGTTTTGTCTTTTGCCGCT
The DNA here is from genome assembly GCF_035594125.1 of Scylla paramamosain. NCBI lineage: Eukaryota > Metazoa > Arthropoda > Malacostraca > Decapoda > Portunidae > Scylla > Scylla paramamosain. The sequence goes on from NC_087191.1 coordinate 9,709,375, forward strand.
CTCCGTTTGTCTGTCTGTCTATCTATGTGTGTGTGTGTGTGTGTGTGTGTGTGGTTCAGATTCTGTCTGTTTTTTAGTCTGTCATTATCTTTCGGTCTGTTTGTCCGTCTATCTGCGTTTGTTCATCTCTCTCTCTCTCTCTCTCTCTCTCTCTCTCTCTCTCTCTCTCTCTCTCTTTCAGCATACCTCCACACTTCCATCGCCTCTCCTCTCCCCTCCCTTCAGTCTCTTCTCCTTTCTTTCCTCCTTCCCTCCCTACCTTTACTTGTCGTATATTAGCATCTTGGCCCCAAATTTACTTACCTTAACCTGCAATTATCTTTGACCTTGGAAGACCACCACCACCACCACCACTATACCACCGCCACTACTACTACCACCACCACCACCACCATCTACGTTCTTGTTATTAATATCAGGTTTTTTTTTTACTTCCAAAACTTCTTTCGTATCCTTGTTGATTTTTTTAAGTTGATACCTTGGAGCTTCAAAATTGGTGTCTTTATTTTTATTTTTATTTTATCTATGCATTTTTTTTTTTACTTTAGTCTTCATCTTGTATTTTTTTCTTCTTCCTGCTTTATTTCTCCTCCGCCTCTTCTTACTTTTTTTTTTTATTTATCTTCATATTTGTACTTTTTGTTTTGCTACTTATCATCTTCCTTCTTCTCCTTCTTCTTCTCTTCCGATTCATATTCTTTTAGTTTGTTTTCTTCATGTTCATTTTCTTTTGTGTGTGTGTGTGTGTGTGTGTGTGTGTGTGGGTGTGTGTGTGTGTGTGTTTCTTGCCTTCGTCCTCCTTCCTTTTCTTTATTTTTTTCCTCCCTCATATTTTCTATCAATTCTTCATCTTCCTCCTTGTGTTCCTCTTCGTCCTTGTCTCATTTATATTCTACTCATAATCCTCATCACCTTTTTCTTCTTCTTCTTTTGGCACGAATCTCTAAATAGGATCTTAACCTTTAGTGTGTGTGTGTGTGTGTGTGTGTGTGTGTGTGTGTGTGTGTGTGTGTGTGTGTGTGTAAAGGATAAAATAATAAATGAAAACACCAAATTCACATACATTTTATATATATATATTTCCACTCTTCATCCACACAATGATCCACAAAAAAAAAGAAACATTTCTTCCATATATATACACAGACAAATACTTGTTTACATAAGTACAACAAAAATCATTGAGAAAAAAAAATACAAAAAAAAAAAGGGAACACACACACAAACGATATCAAATAAGGAGAATAACAAAGGATGCAGGGAAACAATTATAAATACAAAGGATAAGAAGAAGAAAAAAAAAACAATAGTAATAAATAGAGGGCGGAGAATAAACACACACTAATTTGGCACACTGAATTCACGGTTGAGACAAAAGAAACACACAGAATACAAAAGCCTCAAAGGGAAAGAAAAGAATAATGTTAGTGACAAAAAAAAAGAGGAAAACAAAAAAATATATATGTACAATCACGCTTAAAGTAAAAAATAAACGTTAACTTGAAAAAAAAAAAATATACAGTAATATACACACATACATATTGATGAAGAGAAAATTGTGTTAGTTTAAAGAAAATAATAATACGAATTTCTCACTCCTTTGTTAATTAAATAATGATGAATAAGACGTGAAAGTAATGATACAAATAATGATGATACAAATTCATGCTTACCTCATAACAGGCGACTAGTTCCATAAAAGTGGTTTGAACGATTTGTTTCATGATACTGTGGTTGGTTGGAGACACTATTGATGGATTGGGTTTTTTGAAAGGCAAACATTAATAATGGTCAGCCGGTGAAAAGCTGCTTGGTTAGGTTAAAAAAATGCAACTGATTGGAGTGAACACTTGATTGTTGGTTTGGTTGTGTTTCAGTCTGGCATCTGTTGTGGTCTGGCTGGTGGATTATGGGTATTGAAAAAAGGGGGGGAGAGAGAGAGAGAGAGAGAGAGAGAGAGAGAGAGAGAGAGAGAGAGAGAGAGAGAGAGAAAATATTATGTAGTCAGTTCGATTATCAAGTAAAATAAAATGCAAGAAATTGGTGTGTTGAGAGATTGGCTTGTTAATTTTTGTCTTGGTTTATTAGTCCTTCAAAAAAAAAAAAAAAAAAAAAAACAGAAACAGCAAAAATAACTGTAGAAAAGTCGTGATGGATTGTAGGGAAAACTGTGTGGTATTGAAAGGGTTAAAGGAAAGTGGGACTGAATGTTTGTCAAGAGAGACCAATATAAATATCAAACAAATAATTACAACAAAAATCGAAAGTAAATTTTTGGTAATGACTGTCGTGTTTGCAATTGTTAATGACGTCAGGATATTTTTTTTCTGGTTGCTTTTATTTTAAGTAAGGAAAGATTAAATAGATAACAAAAAGAATCAATTTGGTTATACAGAAACGTACTGAAACATCTTGAAATTAAAACTACATACTAATATTGGCTGTTATGTTTGCAGTTACTAGTGCTGTCATTTTATTGTTGCTGTTATTATTATTATTCAATGGGAGATGAGATTAAGTGTTTATCAGAAGGCTTAGTCCAAATATCCAAAATAACTGGAGATTGAAAGGATAAGTTAATTAATTTTGAGTGTTGTTCTGTTATTTCTTGTACTTTTTATGATATTGGTCTATAGAATAATGGTAAGGAAGTTTAAATATAAAAAAAAAAGCTCAATTCGAGTATTCAGAAAATTAAAACTGGTTAAAAAGAAATATTTATCAATACTGAGAGTCTTGTTATTTTTTTGAAAGTGAACAAGAGTAAGTGGTCATCAAAAAAGCTTATTAACTGATTGGAATAAAAAAAAAATGATATGAGTGTCGTTTTACAGTTGCTACAGTACTACCTTGTTATCTTTGCTGTTACTGTTGTTGTTGCTGTTGTAGATAATGCTGTTAGTAGCGAGGTTGTGGGCTGCTGAGATCAATTATATTCATTAGTTTGTTCTAAATTGTGGTTATAGAAAACATACTTAGGTTAGTCCTCCCTTCACTATGTACAGAAAATGGGCGTCACTTGGCACCTTTCGACTCAAAGTATCATACGCACAGAAAATGGAAATGTAAACATGAAATAGGGCACGGTTGATTAGGAAGAAAACGAGAGATTAATACACTTTTAATGGGAAGCTAAAGTAAGAATAATTCGATGTTCTATTTCCTTAAAACGCAAAAAAGCAAATTCTTAATGGAAACGAGACGCAACGAAACAAAACGGAAGAAAACGGGAATTACGTAGCAGATACATGAAAGAAAACGAAACATAAAGCATGGGAATCTGACGTCCAAAAGAAAAAGATAGGAAAAATAAAGGTAACGAAATAAATAACGATAACAAAAACGACATAAAGGCAATTACCATACAATGAAAGAAAACGTGCGTAAACGACAAAAAAGAAAACGAACATTTTTAACCCCTAACTCAGACAAACGTAAAAATACTATACACACACACACACACACACACACACACACACACACACACACACACACACACACACACACACACACACACACACACACACACACACACACACACACACATCCCAAATGGCCGTATTAACTTTGCTGTTTACACTATTACTACCATATGACACAACAATTACATACAAAACTCAATTAGCAAACAGTTACACGATTCACAAATTACTGTTTAATCATAAGTAATAATCTGCTTGTTTATATTCAGAGAGAGAGAGAGAGAGAGAGAGAGAGAGAGAGAGAGAGAGAGAGAGAGAGAGAGAGAGAGAGAGAGAGAGAGAGAGAGAGTACAAAAAATAATGGCATATTCCTTACTTTTTTCCCTTTCACTAGTCAATTCCTTCCTCATTTTTTCCCTTCATTTCATACAGGTAGGAAAAAGCATTATCATCCCACCCACACCTGTGTATTGCACCTCCCACGCCTGCTACACACCTGCACACCACACCTGCACGCCTACACACCTCCCAACACACCTTTCACACTGAGAGAGAGAGAGAGAGAGAGAGAGAGAGAGAGAGAGAGAGAGAGAGAGAGAGAGAGAGAGAGAGAGAGAGAGAGAGAGAGAGAGAGAGAGTTGAATAAATAAAGGACTCTTGGAAACTCTGTCTTTACTTAACGGGTCTTTTTTATTTTTTATTTTCTTCGTTATTTACTTTATCCTTCCCTTTTCTCTCCTCTCTTTGTTAATTTACCTTTTTTTCTGCTTTCACTTCAATGACAGGTGGACACACACACACACACACACACACACACACACACACACACACACACACACACACACACACACACACACGCTATACAAACTCTCCCCCCAAAAATTTCCTTTCGACTCATGTATTGCACTCGAGAGGAACCTGTTTGGCACTTGTTTCCTTCACTTATACATTCCCTTCATTACGACTCGATTTCTTCACTTATATTATCTTATCGTCTTAATCACCACGTGTCTTTTTTAATTCACTTCAGGAACCAAGAATTCGTCTTTTTTTTTTTATTTCTTAGTGTCATTTTTCACTTTTTTTTCAGTCATTCGTTGGGAAATTTGTCTTATATTATTTTTTAGTCACTTATCAGCAAATTTTTCCCCCTTTCTTCACTGTTGGCACTGCGTCGATGTATTGGCACTCACTGGCACTTAAGGATACCATACTCTCACATCCTTCACAATCCTACGATGCCCCGAGGTCTGTGTGCAGGAAAATGTGGCGTTTAGTTCCCTTCCTCTCACTCCTCTGCACTTCAGGACACTAATTATAATCCTACACGGTGCTGACGCGTCCCTAAATGTCTGTACAGGGACGAAGGACATCATATCCTACACTCTTCCTTACATCCTACACTTCTTTGCACTTTACGATATATCACATCCTGCACAACTATCTCACTTTAACACTTCAGGGCACCACATATCCTACACGTCCCTAAGATGTGTACAGGACGAAGGATTTGAGTTTCTACACTCCTTCAGAGCATCATATCACATCCTACGCGCCCCTAAGGTGTTCCTAAATGTTTAAAGGACGAAGGATATTAGTTTCCTTCACTCCTTCAGGATATCATATCACATCCTACACTAAGATGCTGACGAAGGATTTAGGGCATCACATCACATCCTACAAGCCCCTAAGATGTGTATAAAATGATGAAGGATATGTTTTCTTACTCCTTCACTCCTTCTGGATACCAAATCACATCCTACACGCCTCTAGGATGTCTAAATGTTTACAGAAAGGACGAAGGATTTTAGTTTCCATAATCCATCACTTCAGGGCACCATATCACATCCTACACGCCTCAGATGTGTGTGGAAGGGCGAAGGATTTATTTCATTACTCCTTCACTCCTTCAGGACATCACATCCCACACTAAGACACCGCTGGAGTAAGGAAGAGTCCTACTCCTCACCCTAGCATGATTTCAGGACTCCAGGATACACTGGGCTTGACTCTGGGCGCGGCGTGTGAGGGCCAGCCACTCCTCGTATCTAGGGGCGCAGCGCATGAGAGGCTGGCCGAGGCGCATCACCCCCATCACTAGAAACTCCCCATCTCCCCATCTCGCCCCGCACTGCATGGGCATGATGACCTTGCCAACGTAACTTCCTTCCTCCACCAAACTGCTGAAGGAGATGTCATTTTCCTCCTCCTCATCTTCAGCATTCTTCTGCGTCCCTCTCTCGGTGCTGGTTCGGTGTGGGTGTGCGTGGCCGTGACCAAACACAGGGTAGGTCTGTTGAAAGATCTTCGACGCACGTACGGTAAGGGAGGTGAGGTCCAGATGTGGCTTGTCCGTCACTGCCAGGATGGACCCACGCGCCACAAAGTCCCCAGAGCAGTACAGGTGTAGCAGCTCCTCCTCACTACAAGGCCGGCACTCTGTAGGGGAAGGAAAGGGTGTGTGAGGCATTGCTTGGTGGAGTGACTGACTGGGGAACTCTGTAGGGTGTGTGTGTTACTGATTGACGTGTTTAATTGGTTGGTTAATTCAGTGGGGGTAGGAAAGGGTGTGTGAAGCGTTGGCTGGTGGAGGGACTGACTGACTGACTGACTTGACTGGCTGACTGACTGGCTGCGTGAGAGGCTAGACAAAACTACGAAAATTTTTATAACGCGAATATATCACTTATTGCCTCTCCTGCCCCTCCACCCCTCCAAAAAATAAAATAAATAAATAAATAAATAAATAAATAAATAAATAATAATAGAAGAGAATTTCAACTGAATTAACTGACAGAAAGAGCGACTGAATAATTAAATACTGACTAAATGACTTAATGACCATTTTGTTGATTGACATTGACTGAATGATTTACTAACCAGCTTATTGACTACATGACTGACTGACTGACTGACTGAATGACTGACACTGACTGAATGATTTACTAACCAGCTTATTAACTACATGACTGACTGACTGACTGACTGAATGACTGACACTGACTGAATGATTTACTAACCAGCTTATTAACTACATGACTGACTGACTGACTGACTGAATGACTGACACTGACTGAATGATTTACTAACCAGCTTATTGACTACATGACTGACTGACTGACTGACTGACTGACTGACTGACTGACTGATAACCTTACTGACTGCATTACTAATTAACTTACTGACCATCTTACTGACTGCATGACTGACTAGCTGAGTTATTGACGAGCATATTGACAAAAACACTGACAGACTGGCTGGCTGACAGGACAAGACCCACTCTGAATAACAAACGAACGAGGAACAAAGAGAGAGAGACAAACAAGTAGAAGCAGAATAAGAAAGAAGAGGAACGAAGTAATCAGTGAGTTTACATTCCTTAAAAGTACACACACATACACCCATTTAAGTACACGTGCACTGAGTATTCCAGCCACACACACACACACACACACACACACACACACACAGATCACGTCTTCTATGCTATTTCCATACATGAACGAAGCAATAAGTTCCACACACACACACACACACACACACACACACACACACACACACACACACACACACACACACACACTCATCTAATACCTCAACACAATCAAATAAAACCATCCATTTAAACCCCCAAATTTCCAAGCCAATCACGTGTCTGCTTTTACCGTACGCCATCGACACGTCATCGGGGTCTGGGCCAATGAGAGGGCAGGGACGCTATCCACTGACCAATGGGCGGCTAGTATGGCCAGGGAAGGGACCAATGAGAGTAAGGGTGCTATTTTCTTGGGAGTAATGGAGGTTTCGACTCAGTGACTGTAATTACCGCCACTGCAACAACATAATACAAAGGGAGGGAACTGGTAACTCACTCTCTCTCTCTCTCTCTCTCTCTCTCTCTCTCTCTCTCTCTCTCTCTCTCTCTCTCTCTCTCTCTCTCTCTCTCTCTGCATTTCTCCATCTCTGCCTTTGTTCCTCGTATTTCTCTCTCTCTCTCTCTCTCTCTCTCTCTCTCTCTCTCTCTCTCTCTCTCTCTCTCTCTCTCTCTCTCTCTCTCTCTCTCTCTCTCTCTCTCTCTCTCTCTCTCTCTCTCTCTCTCTTCATTCTTCGTTTTTCTTCTCATTCTTTTTCCGTAAGATAATTCTCCTCATCCATCTTTATTTTCGTCTC
>NC_087191.1:9726966-9729466 GCF_035594125.1 Scylla paramamosain
TTCTTTTATCAGTTCGTTTACTTTGTCTCATTTCCATTAAAGTTTTTAATTTCCTTTTCTTCTGTATTACTTCTTTTTATTCTTGTTTTCCTCCTTCTCTTTCCCTTTTTCTTTCCCTCCTTCCTTTGTTCTCCTTATTATTGGGTTATGGTCTCCTCCTCCTCTTCCTCTTCCTTCGTCTATTTAATTCTCCTTTCCCTTCCTCTCTCCTCTCTACTTCTAGTTCATTCCAGTCTTCCTTCTCCCCTTCTTTCGTTGTTTTTTTTATTTTCTTCTTTCCTTTTTCTCTTTTGTTCCTCTGTTATTTCCTTTTATCTCTTCTTCCCTCCTTTTTTTTCATTTTCCTACTTTGCTACTTGTTCTTTCATGTTCTTGCTTCCTTCCTTTCCTCTAATTATTCTTTTTTTCTAGTTTTCCTTCTCGTCCTCCTCCAGTTCCCCCTTTTTTCTTCTTATTCTTCCCTTTCACCCCTTTTCCTCTTCTCTTTCTCCCTTCCTTTTATTTCTTATCATTCTATCTATCCTCTTCTTCGTCTTCCTCCTCCTCTTCCTCTTTCGCTTGTCTTTTCCCTCCTTTCTTCCTTTTTTCCCCTTTCCTTTACTTCGTATTCATCGTTTTCCTCTTATCTTCCTTTTTTTCCCTTTTTCCTCTCCCCTTCTCTTTTTTCCCCTTTCTTTCCCTTCTTTTCATCTTCAATCTCTTTCGTTTCCTCCTCCCTTTCTCCCATCCTTCTAGTTCTTTTAATTCTTCTCTTTCTCTTCTCTCCCTCCCTCCTCTTTTCTCTTCTTTCCCTCTTCCCTCCTTCCTTTCTTCCTCCTCTCCCTACCAGTCTCATCTTTTCCCTTGTTTTTCTCTTCCTTTTCCCCTTTCTTCCTATTCTCCATTCTTCTTTTCCGTCCTTTCCTCTCTTTTACCTTGTTCCACTCCCATTTTTTTCCTTTCTTTCCATTTCTCCCCTTCCTCCTCTCCCTACCACCCTCTTCTTTTCCCTTCTTTCTCTCTTCCTCACGTTCCACCTCTTCCTCCTTCACTCCCTCCTCTCCGTCCTTCCCTTCCACCCTCTCCCTGACTCCCTCTACCTGGCCATACCTGTAGTGACATCAGGGGTACTAATTAATACTCATTACAGGTGTGTCCCTTGTCCTCTCCCTCTTGGACAGGTAACAATGGCTGGAGTCGGTTCATTTCAACCTTTCATTATTTTCTTATTTTCTATTTTCTCCTGTTGGTTAATTTGTGTTCCTGTCATTTATTGATTTTAATTTATCTTTTTTTTTCTTTTTATTTGAATTCTGGTTTATGTCGTGTTTTCTTTTTTTCTTTTCTTTTTTTTTTTTGACTCGATTTTGTTTCTTTTTTTGTTTCCCCTTAGTTAAGTGTTGAAGTCTCTCTCTCTCTCTCTCTCTCTCTCTCTCTCTCTCTCTCATCTTCTGCATACAGAGAGAGAGAGAGAGAGAGAGAGAGAGAGAGAGAGAGAGAGAGAGAGAGAGAGAGAGAGAGAGAGAGAGAGAGAGAGAGAGAGAGAGAGAGGGTTAAGGGGGTAGACCAGGTAAGGGTTTTTTTTTTTGGCTCCTAAGGTAACCTGACCCGCACCCTACCCCCTCCCTCCTCACTGACCCTCCTCCTCATCTCTCTCACCCTCCCTTTACTCCCTTTTCCCTCCTCTCTCTTCCTTTACCCTTTGGTCACCATCTGTCGGACAAGTGTGATGGAGTGTGTGTGTGTGTGTGTGTGTGTGTGTGTGTGTGTGTGTGTGTGTGTGTGTGTGTGTGTGTGTTAATAGAAATGGTGAAAGAAAGTAATCATTTCATATTTTCTCTAGTAATTTTTTTATTTATTTTCTACTATTACTTTTTTTTCCAATTTTTCCAGTGTATTGCTCTGATATTTTCTTTTTCCTTCTATTTTTCTTATTTATTGTTATTTTTCCTGTCATTATCATGTCTTCTCTTCTTGTTTCTTTGTTATCATATTTTTCCCGTTTTTCTTTTTCTGTCATATATCTTAATACATCTAATCCCTTATTTTTCTTCCATTTTTTTCCTCTCATCTATCTTCCTTCCCCTTTCTTCCTGCATATTTTTCCTCCTCTAAATAACTTTTCCAAACACCCCGTCTCTTATTTCCTCCTTCATACAGTTTCCTCCCATTTATCTTACCAATCTACTTTTCCCTGATATTTTTTCCTCTTGATAATTTTCCCAAACACCCAATCCTTTATTTCCTCCCTTATCTATTTTCCCTCTCATGTATCTAACAATCTACCTTATATTTTTCCTCCTCTTACTGCTTCATTTATTTTCCTCCCATTTATCTTAACAATCTACGTTTCCCCTCTTTTTCCTTATATTTTTCCTGTAGACAATCTTTCCAAACATCTAATCCCTTATTTCCTCCTCCTCCTCCTCTTCGTTCTCTTCTTCCTCCTCTTTGGTATCTCTCCATCTCTTCCTGCCCTTCACCCATTAGCTTATTAAGTGATCATTAACATTGTAATAGA
>NC_087191.1:9736966-9749466 GCF_035594125.1 Scylla paramamosain
AGACAAGGAGAGAAAGAAAGGAAGGAATTTACGAAGGAAGTGAGGAAGAAAGAACGAAATAAAGAAAAGAAAGGTTATGAATTATGGAAGAATGAAGGAGGATAAACCGGAATGAGTGATATATTTAAAAAAAAATTAAGGAAAGAAGGAAGGAAACGAAGAATAATGAAAGAAGTTATGAAAGGAAGGAAGGGAATAGACAAAGAAGATAATATAGGAAGTACAGGAAGGAAGTGAATGAACAGGGAAAAATACAAAAGAAGAAAAGAATAAAGGAAAATAAGATGAAAAGAAACATTAAAGAAATAAACGGATTAGTAACGAAAGAATGCACAGACAGAGAGAGAGAGAGAGAGAGAGAGAGAGAGAGAGAGAGAGAGAGAGAGAGAGAGAGAGAGAGAGAGAGAGAGAGAGAGAGAGTTTATGGCTGGAAGATCAACCGACGAAGGTTAAAATAGGAGGAGGAGGAGGAGGAGGAGGAGGAGGAGGAGGAGGAGGAGGAGGAGGAGGAGGAGGAGGAGGAGGAGGAGGACAGAAAAATGTGGCAAGTGAATAAGTGAGAAAATTTTACAACCTATAAATGTGTTAAGAGAAAAATGATCGGCCATTCTTCCTTCCTTCCTCCTCCTCCTCCTCTTCTTCTTCTCCTTCTTCTCCTTCTTTTTCCTCCTCCTCCTCCTCCTCCTCCTCGATCTCATTCACTACCAAAAAAAGTACTTTTGTGATGCCATTGAAGGTAAAAACAAATTAGTCTTCCTTTGTGTTCCTTAAATGGTGTTCCTTTAAGCCTCAGTAATTCCTTTAACGATGTATTTCAGGATTTTTGTGTCCTTTGCTTTTTTTCTTTTTATTTTCTTTTTCTTTTTTTGGGGTAAAGATTCTTAGATATACATGTTTCGAAAATGGATTGGTTCATTGTGAGAGAGAGAGAGAGAGAGAGAGAGAGAGAGAGAGAGAGAGAGAGAGAGAGAGAGAGAGAGAGAGAGAGAGAGAGAGAGAGAGAGAGAGAGATTATAAAGAAATCCTAATTGAGTCTAAATTTTATTTTTTTTTTCGATTTTCTTATTTTCTATCTTACTTTTTTTTCTATCAGTGAGTTACAAGTAATAAGGATCGAACTTTCTCTCTCTCTCTCTCTCTCTCTCTCTCTCTCTCTCTCTCTCTCGGCCCGAGGAGAAACTGAGGGTGACGTGATGAGAGAGAGAGAGAGAGAGAGAGAGAGAGAGAGAGAGAGAGAGAGAGAGAGAGAGAGAGAGAGAGAGAGCGTGTGTGTGTGTCTTGATATGTAAATTGGTAGCTTACTGAGTCATCTACTACTACTACTACTACTACTACTACTACTACTACTACTACTACTACTACTACTACTACTACTACTATTACTATTACTTTTAATCCTCCATATATCACCACTTCTCTTCTTGCTACTTTTTTTTTTTTTTTTACTACTACTACATTAAAATAATACCTCCACCCCATGTTTATTGATGTGTCTTCTTGCTACTACTACTACTACTACTACTACTACTACTACTACTACTACTACTACTACTACTACTACTACTACTGATAATAATTAAAGAGGATAAAAAAGGGAAGAATTTCAACCTAAGGGCACGACTGAATAAGGTAGTTTTTTCAGAGGTAATTGACGAGAGAGAGAGAGAGAGAGAGAGAGAGAGAGAGAGAGAGAGAGAGAGAGAGAGAGAGAGAGAGAGAGAGAGAGAACCTTGAGATGGGTGAATGGTGAGGTGAGGGAGAGGGTTAGAGATGGAGGGAAGGGAGCGAGGAAGGGAGGAGATGGAGGGGGAGGGGGAGGAGGGGAGGGTAAGAGCCACTTGATCTGTGAAGCACATCAGTCGTGTCTGCTCACCATCACCACCACCATCACCACCACCACGACCACCACCATCACCTCCACCACCACTACTGCTACTACTACTACTACTACTACTACTAACATTACCACTACCACTTCCTTTAACACTAGAACAGCAACAACAAAAACAACAACAACAACAAGAACAACGAAAATTATTATAACTTTCTTTTCTTGGTAATGTTTCTTCGTCTCCTACTACTACTACTACTACTACTACTACTACTACTACTACTACTACTACTACTACTACTACTACTACTACTTCATTAGTTCTTCTTTTTCTTCTCCTCCTCCTCCTCCTTCTATCACTACTACTATTACCACTACCGCTGCCTGTAAACCTCTCACCGAATATTCATTACACACACACACACACACACACACACACACACACACACACACACACACACACACACACACACACACACACGGCGCAGTGTAAACAGTGGGTTACAGTGTGTTGCCTCGCGCTGACTGAGAACTGAAACACTGAAACCTAACCATGGTAAATGGAACACTCTGAACCTTGGAACTTGAAAAAAATGAAAGAAAGAAAGGGAAATATGTGAGGTAATGAAAAAAAAAATGTTAACTGGAGAATACAAAAAAAAAAAAATAGAAGATAAATGTTGAATTGAATCGGGAAAAGAATAAATGAAGTGGATCACATAAAAAAATAAAATAAACGTATGTTGAATTCAATAAGAAAAAAAATAAATGAATTAAGTGAACACACACACAAAAAAATGTTGAATTGAAAAAAATAAAGTTGAATCGAAAAAAATAAAATAAAATAACTGAACACAAAAAAAAAAAAAATAAGACACTAGATAAAAATATATATAAAAATAATGAAGTTTTTAACGGGAAAATAAAAAAGAAATATAAAAAATAATACTTTCCAATACTAAAAAATAAATAAATAGATAAATAATAGATAAAAATACACCATATTTAAAAAAAAATTCTACATCACCACTTTCTTTAAAAAAACGTAACTAGTCACTAGCAAAAAAAAAATATTGTAATTATCGTAAAGTAATTAACGTTGAGACCAATTAGCCGCTTAATTAATTCAATAAATATTTGGTGATAAAAAAAAAAAATGTAGGAGAAAAGATGGAAGGAGGAGGAGGAGGAGGAGGAGGAGGAGGAGGAGGAGGAGGAGGAGGAGGAGGAGGAAGACGCGTGGATTCAGCCTGTGTGGTCTATGTCCGTCTTCCTCCTCCTCCTCCTCCTCCTCCTCCTCCTCCTCCTCCTCCTCCTCCTCCTCCTTCCTCTTATTCCATTACCTCCTTGCACGATGCGTTTATTGCTCTCTCTCTCTCTCTCTCTCTCTCTCTCTCTCTCTCTCTCTCTCTCTCTCTCTCTCTCTCTCTCTCTCTCTCTCTCTCTCTCTCTCTCTCTCAACGCCATGTTTATCTAGAAAAAATATAAACATTGTGTGTTGGCGTTGTTTTTCTTTTTATTTAGGTTTATTAATTCAATTACCACTTCTCTCTCTCTCTCTCTCTCTCTCTCTCTCTCTCTCTCTCTCTCTCTCTCTCTCTCGGGGGAAACAAAAGATACTGTTGTTATACACGCGAGAGGTTGCATCTGTTCTCTCTCTCTCTCTCTCTCTCTCTCTCTCTCTCTCTCTCTCTCTCTCTCTCTCTCTCTCTCTCTCTCTCTCTCTCTCTCTCGCTCTCTCTTACACGCAAAATAATAAACACAAGATATTGCTGCCCTCTGTCTGATGCCCTCATGCCCGGATGTGTGTGTGTGTGTGTGTGTGTGTGTGTGTGTGTGTGTGTGTGTGTGTGTGTGTGTGTGTGTGTGTGTCAGCACGAGCTAGTTCAACTTAAGATGGCGCGGGCGACGGATTAATTTATTTAACAGACACTGCTGGTGAGAGAGAGAGAGAGAGAGAGAGAGAGAGAGAGAGAGAGAGAGAGAGAGAGAGAGAGAGAGAGAGAGAGAGAGAGAATTTATCCTATATAATTACCATGAAGACAATTAAAGAGGGAGAACATTGGAGGAGGAGGAGTAGGAGGAGGAGGAGGAGGAGGAGGAGGAGGAGGAGGAGGAGGAGGAGGAGGAGGAGAGCGACCCTTACAAAAACAAGCTCAAAAGGTCTTGGAACTCCCTGTTTACCCTTTAGGAGAGAGAGAGAGAGAGAGAGAGAGAGAGAGAGAGAGAGAGAGAGAGAGAGAGAGAGAGAGAGAGAGAGAGAGAGAGAGAGAGAGAGAGAGAAAGGGGAAAAAGCAGCCAGACTAGGTAACCACACACACACACACACACACACACACACACACACACACACACACACACACACACACACACACACACACACACACACACACACACTGTCGTCTTATAGTGACAGAAGTAAAGGGTTAAGGAAAAGGGAGATGACATGAACAGGAGGAGGAGGAGGAGGAGGAGGAGGAGGAGGAGGAGGAGGAGGAGGAGGAGGAGGAGGAGGAGGAGGAGGAGGAGGTATGAGTTGAATGAAGGATTTTAGGATAAGGGAAGGATTACGAAGAAGGCAGACGGCGAGAGAGGGAGAGGGAGAGGGAGAGAGAGAGAGAGAGGGAGAGGACAAGAAGGGGTGAAGGGGGGTGGGAATGTGACATGGGGGGAGAGTACAAGTCTGGGTGATTAGGGAGGGGATGATAAAAACAGGCAACAGAGAGAGAGAGAGAGAGAGAGAGAGAGAGAGAGAGAGAGAGAGAGAGAGAGAGAGAGAGAGAGAGAGAGAGAGAAAGCCAACCAGTCAGCCAGCCATCCAGCCAGTGTCCTAACCTAACCTCACCTTACCTATCCCATCCCAGTCTTGCATATCACAATTCTTCCTCAACACCAATATTTTGCAAACCATCACTCGAGACGGGGTTAGTGCAAGGCGTGAGGGTCGAGGGTGACTTGGAGGACACTTCACCTGCTCCTCCAGCCACGCCTTCAAGTACTAACTGTGCAAGGGCGTCTCGAAAACAAGCAATTGATCTGTCTCTCTTTGTCTCTCGTTAAATATTGTCGTGTCTGTCAGTCTCTCTGTTTCTCTTTCTCTCTCTTGTATTTTGTTCTGTTTGTAGTTTTGTCTCTTCTCCTCCTCCTCCTCCTCCTCCTCTTGCTTCTGTCTCTCCATCTCCGTTCTCGGTAACCCCTGTCTAGTTTCTCTCTCTCTCTCTCTCTCTCTCTCTCTCTCTCTCTCTCTCTCTCTCTCTCTCTCTCTCTCTCTCTCTCGTGTATTTTATGTGTTAAGTAAAAGGATTTTTACATTATTCTCTTTTCTTTTTTGTCTTGTTCTCTTCATTTTCGATTTATTTTTTGACATTCACATTTTTTCACCTCCTCCTCCTCCTCCTCCTCCTCCTCCTTCTTCCTTTTTTTTTATTTAGCTTTCTTCTGTTCATATTATTCCTATATTTTTCCCTCACTCCTTACTTTTATTCTTTCTTTCTTCTCCTCCTTCTATCTCCTTCATTCTTTCTTCTTCGTTTTATCTTTATCCTTCATATTTTATTCATACTTCTTCCCTCTATCATTCCACTCCCACATTCCTCCTTCATCTCCCCCCTCTCTTCCCTCCCCCTTCCTCTACTTCCTTCACTCTTTCAACGCTTCATCTTTCCTTCTCCTTCACTCCTTCATCTTTCCTCCTCCTCCTTCATCCATTCATCTCTTCCTTCACCTCTCCTTCAGTCCATCTTCGCTCCTTCATGTTTCTCCTCCCTTCTCCTCCTCCGTTCTTTCAAACTTTCGTTTTTTCTCTTCCTTCTCCTTCATTCCTTCATCTCCTCCCCCTCCTCCTCCTCCTCCTCCTTCACTACTTCATCTTCTACTCCTCCATCTGCTCCTCCTTCACTACCACCACCACTACTACTACCTCCTCCTCCTCCTCCTCCTCCTCCTCCTCTTCCTCCCTTATATAAACATCCCCAGAGGCGCTCCATACCTCCATTGTCGCCCTGCCGGACACACACACACACACACACACACACATATAAGGACGTGCTGACCTCGCCACTCCAAGTCGGGCGTCAAGGACCACCTTCTGAGGACCACTTGCCCGCCAGAGCGACTTGGAGGAGGAGGAGGAGGAGGAGGAGGAGGAGGAGGAGGAGGAGGAGGAGGAGGAGGAGGAGGAGGAGGAGGAGGTGTCGAGTCTGTCTGACAAGCCTTCTTGTTTCTTTAATATATGGCCCTTCTGCTTGTTGTTGTTGTTGTTGTTGTTGTTGTTGTTGTTGTTGTTGTTGTTGTTGTTCTTCTTCTTCTTCTTTTTCTTGTTCTGTTGTCTTCTAGTCCTATTCTTATTTTTGTTATTGTTCTTCTTCCTTCTTCTACCATTTACTTTTCCTCTTAATTTTCGTGTTCTTATTCTCCCTTCTTCTTCTGCTTCTCTTCTTTTCATATCTTTGTGTTCTACTTCTTGTTCCTCTTCATAATTATCATCTTTTCTTGTTCTTGTTCCTCTCTTCCTTCATCTTCTTTTACTACTTCTTCTCTTCTTTTTCATGCCTTTATCACTGTTCTTCATAATCGTCTTTTTTTTCCTTCCATCTGCTCTTCTTCTTCTTCTTCTTTTTCTTCTTCTTTCTCGTCCTCCTCTTCGTATTCTTGTTATTGTTCTTTTCCACTTTTATCTTCTTGTTTTATCTTTTCCATGGGTTTGGTTTTCTTGTTTATCACTATCATTCTTTCTCCTTCTCCTCCTCTTTTTCTTCTCCTCAATTCCTCGTTTATATGTGTTCAGGTTTTCCTTCTTTTCATCCCTATCATCATTTTCTCTTGCTCCTCCTTCTCTATCTTTACCTAACAGTTCTTCTCCTTTTATTCACCATTATTATCTTTACTCTTTTCGCCTCCTCCTCCTCCTCCTCCTCCTCCTCCTCCTCCTCTTCTTCGTCCAGTCTCTTTCCCTCCGGCTGTGACATAATCGTTTTTTTGCGTGTAATATTGTGTGTGTGTGTGTGTGTGTGTGTGTGTGTGTGTGTGTGTGTGTGTGTGTGTGTGTGTGTGTGTGTGTGTGTGTGTGTGTGTGTGTGTGTGTGTTTAATAATGTTCCTCTCCTATTTTCCTTTTTATTTCAGCCGGCGGGAAGAAAAATGGTACAAAATAAGCGTTCCTTTTAAATTACGGATGATGTTAGAGATAATATACGTATAAAAAGCCACCTCTCTCTCTCTCTCTCTCTCTCTCTCTCTCTCTCTCTCTCTCTCTCTCTCTCTCTCTCTCTCTCTCTCTCTCTCTCTCTGCATCCTTCCGTTATTATTCACTTGTGTTTCTTTTCATCTTACTTTCTCATATATTCCGTCTCTTTTCTTGCTTTTTCTTAATTATCAATCCCTCAGTTATTCTATTTTTTTTCTTTCTTTTTATATATGTATATATATATATATATATATATATATATATATATATATATATATATATATATATATATATATATATATATATATATATATATATATATATATATATATATATATATTTTTTTTTTTTTTTTTTTTTGCCTCCAGCTCTCAGAAATTATAAACACGTAAATACAGCAAGACCATGTTTTTATGTTACATTGGAAGATATATTGATGACCATGCTTGTGTTAACTAAAATTACACACACACCCAAAAAAAAAAAAAAAAAAAAAAGGAAAAAAAAAACACCCAAGCAAACAAAAACAACAAAAAACACAGCCAAACAAGCACAAACAAACTCACCCTCCATGGGATCATAGATGGCACCTTCTTTTATCGCCCTTAAGTCGTACTCGAACCCTGCCACCTGTTTCTTGAGACCATCCGCCCCTTGCTCGGCCTCCACGTACAGCGCCGCCTCTCCCTTGTAACTCGTAAAGCAGCGCACGAGATCACGAGGCCTTCCATCATCAGCGGCAAAGAGAGGCAGTAGAGAACGGTGGCCCTCGAGGTACACCCTGGCGCCCTCAAATTTCTCTGCGCCCTTGATGCACGCCCTGAAGTCCTTGCCTTTAGTGGGGGAACTGAGGATGACCCGGAGTCCCGCCCTTGGGTACTGCCACTCCACACGCCCCGAGGAGCAGCTGAGGTACACGGGTTGTATGCCACGCCCGTCTTGTTTCAGTCCGCTGTGTGGGGGAGAGGGTAGAGGTGTGGTTAGGTTAGGTTGGGTTAGGTTAGGTTAGGTTAGGTTAGGTTAGGTTAGGTTGGGTTACGTTAGGTTAGGTTGGGTTAGGTTAGGTTAGGTTAGGTTAGGTTAGGTTAGGTTGGGTTACGTTAGGTTAGGTTGGGTTAGGTTAGGTTAGGTTAGGTTAGGGTTAGGTTAGGTTAGGTTAGGTTAGGTTAGTGTAGGTTAGGTTAGGTTAGGTTAGGGTAGGTTAGGTTAGGTTAGGTTGGGTTAGGTTAGGTTAGGTTGGGTTGGGTTAGGTTAGGTTAGGTTAGGTTAGGTTAGGTTAGGTTGGTGTAGGTTAGGTTAGTGTAGGTTAGGTTAGGTTAGGTTGGGTTAGGTTAGGTTAGGTTGGGTTAGGTTAGGTTAGGTTGGGTTAGGTTAGGTTAGGTTAGGTTAGGTTAGGGTAAGTTAGGTTAGGTTAGGTTAGGTTAGTGTAGGTTAGGTTAGGTTAGTGTAGGTTAGGTTAGGTTAGGTTAGGTTAGGTTAGGTTAGGGAAGGTTAGGTTAGGTTAGGTTAGGTTAGGTTAGGTTGGGTTAGGTTAGGTTAGGTTAGGTTAGGTTAGTGTAGGTTAGGTTAGGTTAGGTTAGGTTAGCTTAGGTTAGGTTAGGTTAGGTTAGGTTAGGTTAGGTTAGGTTTGGTTAGCTTAGTGTAGTTGTTATTGTTAGGTTTGGTTTGTGTGAGTGTTGTTGTTTTGGTTGATCTAAGTAATTTGTTGACTTACATACACTGGTGGTAATAAAACTAGTTATGGTGGTGGTGCTAGTAGTAGTAGTAGTAGTAGTAGTAGAGGTAGTAATATTATAAAACTTAAGTGTCTAAGTTATAACAGAAGTATGACCACAACCCATAGTAGTAAAAGTTGTAGACGAAACATAGTAGTAGTAGTAGTAGTAGTAGTAATGGTGGTGGTGGAGGTGGTAATAGCAGTAAAAAAGGCACAAAAAACATCTTAGTAACATAATACAGAAGCAGGGACCAAAAAAGTAAACAAAAAAAGTTAAAAAGCAGGAAGGAAAGTAAAAAAAAAAAAAAAAAAAAAAGGAAAACGTCAGTTTCCTCACGAGCTGGTAAAATAATCAAATACATTTTTCCACACCCTGTAGATAAGCTGATGATGCTGCTCATGATGATGATAATGATAATGATGATAATAATAATGATAATAATAATAATAATAATAATAATAATAATAATAATAATAATAATAATAATAATAATAATAATAATAATAATAAATAACCCTATCATCATTATTATTAGTTACTTAGTTAATTACTTGCATTTACATAAGCTAATTTTTTTCTTAGAGAGAGAGAGAGAGAGAGAGAGAGAGAGAGAGAGAGAGAGAGAGAGAGAGAGAGAGAGAGAGAGAGAGAGAGAGAGAGAGAGAGAGAGCATAAGGGAAGCTTTAGGAATCCTTTACCCCTCTTCTCCTCCTCCTCCTCCTCCTCCCAGTGATGAGTTAAGCATGACACAAATACCTCAAGAATTTCAAACATCTTATGGTTAAGGGAGAGAGGGAGAGGGAGAGTGAGGGAATGAAGGATATATGGGTAGAGGGAGGGAAGAAGGGAGGGAAAAGGGAGAGACGTGAAGGATATACAACGAAGGAAAGGGGGAGTTTGTACTTGAGAGAGAGAGAGAGAGAGAGAGAGAGAGAGAGAGAGAGAGAGAGAGAGAGAGAGAGAGAGAGAGAGAGAGAGGGTAATTAGTAAGGTGTTCACAGGTGTGCTTAGACAACAAATCATTATCATTAGTGTACCTGTCTCGTCCCTTACCTCTCTCTCTCTCTCTCTCTCTCTCTCTCTCTCTCTCTCTCTCTCTCTCTCTCTCTCTCCAACACGTGTTCTTTCAAGCACAAGTAACTGTTGGCGTGTGTGTTCATTAGTGCTCTCTCTCTCTCTCTCTCTCTCTCTCTCTCTCTCTCTCTCTCTCTCTCTCTCTCTCTCTCTCTTTTTCAAACCCGTTATTCTCATCTTCATCTGTCTCCTTCATCATCATCATCTCTCTCTCTCTCTCTCTCTCTCTCTCTCTCTCTCTCTCTCTCTCTCTCTCTCTCTCTCTCTCTCTCTCTCGAACCATTAGTGGACAGAACGACCTTATCTTCTCTGCACACAATACTAACTCTAATGATTCTTTTATATTCTCCCTCTCTCTCCCTTCCTCACTCTGTATCTCTTCCTCTCCCTCCCTCTCTCACTCGCTCTTTCTCTCCCTCTCGCTCTAACTTTCTCTCCCTAATGTTCCCAACTATTACTACAACTCTCTCTCTCTCTCTCTCTCTCTCTCTCTCTCTCTCTCTCTCTCTCTCTCTCTCTCTCTCTCTCTCTCTCTGTAACCCTTCCTTCCTCCTTCTCCTCCTCCTCCTCCTCCTCCTCCTCCCTTCCTTCTTCCTTCCTCACTCACTCTTCCCTGTCATCTACCTCTCCTTCACCCTTCTTTCTTCTCCCTCTCTCCTCCGCTCTCTCCTCTCCCTGACCTTTCAATAATTAGCTGAAAGGTCTCATCCTCTCCCTCACTGTTTATCATCTCAGGAGCTTAGGAAGAGAGGAAAGACACGCGAGGGAGAGGGAGAGAGGGAGGGAGAGAGGGAGAGAGGGAGGGAAGGATAAACCAAGAATTTGTGTGGTTTTCTGAAGGTGCCTTGTGTGTGTGTGTGTGTGTGTGTGTGTGTGTGTGTGTGTGTGTGTGTGTGTGTGTGTGTGTGTTAGGAGTAGTAGTAGTAATTGTATGTATGTATGTATGTATGTATGTATGTATGTATAAGCGGTAAATGACATGTATATTTGTCACTACTACTACTACTATTAATAATAATAATAATAATAATAATAATAATAATAATAATAATTAATAATAATATGTACGTTTTTATTTCAGTAGACACGGAAAGGAAAGAAGTAAGGAAAGGAAGAAAGAAGGAAGAAAGGAAGACCAAGAAATGATAAGCAGTAAGTACAATATAAAAAAATCCCTGAGTCCATTTTAATATCAGATCTGAAAAAAAAGTAAACCAAAAAAATATAAAAAAAGAATAAATTTAAATTGAGCTGTTATCATTATTATTGAATTGTTTTCTCTGCCGTGTCTTTATTTATTCTACCGTTTCTTATGTCTTTATTTACTCATTTACTTTTTATTTTCTTGTTCTTTGCATATACTTTTTTTCTATTTACTTAATTTTCATATATATTTTCATTACATTTTCTCTTATTTCTCTTATAATTCCTGTCATTTATTGTTGTGTTTGCGCGGCGCTCTTTTCATTGCATTATTTTCTTTCTTCCTACCTTTATTATTTTTTCCTTTGCACGTTTTAATTAGTTTTGCCTTTTGGGAAATAATAAATTAAAAACTTAAGTAAATATTATTAGAGGTTTGAACGCTGGAGGAGGAGGAGGAGGAGGAGGAGGAGGAGGAGGAGGAGGAGGAGGAGGAGGAGGAGGAGGAGGAGGAGGAGAAGGAGGAGGAGGAGGAGGAGGAGGAGGAGGAGAAGGAGATTAAATAACAAGACGAGGAAAACATTAGATTACTTAAGCAACGTTGAGGGTCATGAAACTAGAGAGAGAGAGAGAGAGAGAGAGAGAGAGAGAGAGAGAGAGAGAGAGAGAGAGAGAGAGAGAGAGAGAGAGAGAGAGAGAGAGAGTTCAAGGTTAGAAGTGCATGGCTAGTTAGTCTTTTATTTTCATCTCTAGAACACAAAGGAAGAGGAGGAGGAGGAGGAGGAGGAGGAGGAGGAGGAGGAGGAGGAGGAGGAGGAGGAGGAGGAGGAGGAGGAGGAGTGAGCAAGAACAATAAAGATAGAAGATATAAACGACGATAATAAAAGATGATGATGATAATGAGGAGGAGGAAGAAAGATGGTAAGGAAGATAAGAAGAAGAAGAAGAAGAAGAAGAAGAAGAAGAAGAAGAAGAAGAAGAAGAAGAAGAAGAAGGAGAACAAAAGGAAACATACTAAATTAGAAGATGAGGGAGGTGAAGAACAGAGAGAGAGAGAGAGAGAGAGAGAGAGAGAGAGAGAGAGAGAGAGAGAGAGAGAGAGAGAGAGAGAGAGAGGGTGCTGAGGGTCGCGCATGCTGAGGTCTGAAGAAAACGGGAGATGTGATGCTGAACCTGAAAGAAAACGGAGAGTGTGGTGCTTACTTGGGATGATGATAATGCTGCCAGCTGATAATGAGAGAGAGAGAGAGAGAGAGAGAGAGAGAGAGAGAGAGAGAGAGAGAGAGAGAGAGAGAGAGATAGAAAAGAGAAATAAAATGAAAGAAAGAGTTATTTAATTATGTTGTTCTTTATTTTCTTCTTTTCTTTCTTTTTTGTTTTGTTTTCTTCATCTTTGCTTTTTCTATTGAATTATTGTGGTTTGTTTTATTTCTACACTTTTATTTGTATTTATCTCTTTCTGTAAGTGAGAAAAACATAAAGAATTGAAAGAAGAGAAGAGAACAAGAAGAGATGATGAAGAGGAGACAGAGGAGGATAAGGAGACGAAT